>NW_024609377.1:0-147500 GCF_018296145.1 Oncorhynchus tshawytscha | reverse complement strand
ATCAAAATTGTCAATGGGACAACAGTAACAACAATAACCAAGGGTTAAAATAACCATATATTGAACAATAACAATAAGCATAGAGTACATGTGCAGGTTGGTTGGTCTGTCAGACACTGTCCCTCATCTTATGACAGGCAGCAATGTAGTGCGCTGCCAACCCACAGCTCTCTGCGTCCTCCCCCAACAGGACGGGTAGCCTATCCTCATCAGAGAGGTATTTGAAACCTTGAATAAGGGTTTCAAATTTGGGGAAATTAAGCTCTCTAATTGATTAATATTTTGTGCTGTGGTTGCACAGCCTTTCCTCTACAGGGAGCCAGGTTTTCCTGTGTCTACACTTCTCAATAGCAAGGCTGTGCTCACTGAGCCTGTACTTTGTCAAGGTTTTTCTCTCTCTCTCTCAGCCTTTCAGTCTCTCAGTATCCCCCTCTCTCAGTTCCTCCCCGGGCGCCGAAGACGTGGATGTCGATTAAGGCAGCCCCCCTGTACCTCTCTGATTCAGAGGGGTTGGGTTAAATGCTGAAGACACATTTCAGTTGAAGGCATTCATTTGTACAACTGACTAGGTTTCCCCTTTCACTTTCCCCTCATTCAGACTCCAGCACCTACGCTCATTTTCTGTTCGAAGCGTTTGACACCCACAAGAATGGAATGGTGAGCTTCGAAGACTTCGTCACAGGCCTGTCAATCATCCTGAGAGGTTCTGTCACAGAGAAACTCAACTGGGCTTTTAACCTCTACGACCTCAACAAAGATGGCTTCATCACCAAAGAGGTATGGTACGATGTGTGTGTGTGTGTGTATGTGTTTGTGTGTGTGTGTATGTACAGTTGAAGTCGGACGTTTACATACACCTTAGCCAAGTACATTTAAACTCCGTTTTTTTAAATTCCTGACATTTAATCTTCGTAAAAATTCTCTGTCTTAGGTCAGTTAGAATCACCACTTTATTTTAAGAATGTGAAACGTCAGAATAATAGTAGAGAGAATGATGTATTTCAGATTTTATTTCTTTCATCACATTCCCAGTGGGTCAGAAGTTTACATACACTCAATTAGTATTTGGTAGCATTGCCTTTAAATTGTTTAACTTGGGTCTAACGTTTCGGGTAGCCTTCCACAAGCTTCCCACAATACATTGGGTGAATTTTGTCCCATTACTCCTGACAGAGCTGGTGTAACTGAGTCAGGTTTATAAGACCTCCTTGTTCACACACGCTTTTTCAGTTCTGCCCACAAATGTTCTATGGGATTGAGGTCAGGGCTTTGTGATGGCCACTCCAATACCTTGACTTAGTTGTCCTTAAGCCATTTTGCCACAACTTTGGAAGTATGCTTGGGGTTATAGTCCATTGAGAAGACCCATTTACAACCAAGCTTTAACTTCCTGACTGATGTCTTGAGATGTTGCTTCAATATAGCCACATAATTGTCCATCCTCATGATGCCATCTATTTTGTGAAGTGCACCAGTCCCTCCTGCAGCAAAGCACCCCCACAACATGATGCTGCCACCCCCATGCTTCACGGTTGGGATGGTGTTCTTTGGCTTGCAAGTCTCCCCCTTTCTCCTCCAAACATAACGATGGTCATTATGGCCAAACAGTTCTAGTTTTGCTTCATCAGAACAGAGGTAATTTCTCCAAAAAGTACGATCTTTGTCCCCATGTGCAGTTGCAAACCGTAGTCTGGCTTTTCTATGGCAGTTTTGGAGCAGTGGCTTCTTCCTTGCTGAGCGGCCTTTCAGGTTATGTTGATATAGGACTCGTTTTACTGTGGATATAGATACTTTTGTACCTGTTTCCTTCAACATCTTCACACGGTCCTTTGCTGTTGTTCTGGGATTGATTTGCACTTTTCACACCAAAGTACGTTCATCTCTAGGAGACTGAATGCGTCTCCTTCCTGGGCGGAATGACGGCTGCCTGGTCCCATGGTGTTTATACTTGCCTGGCTGCCTGGTCCCATGGTGTTTATACTTGCGGCTGCCTGGTCCCATGGTGTTTATACTTGCGGCTGCCTGGTCCCATGGTGTTTATACTTGCGGCTGCCTGGTCCCATGGTGTTTATACTTGCGGCTGCCTGGTCCCATGGTGTTTATACTTGCGGCTGCCTGGTCCCATGGTGTTTATACTCCTAAGGATGAACCAGACTTGTGGAGGTCTGCAATTTTTTATCTTGGCTGATTTCTTTTTAAAAAATCTTGGCACTGAGTTTGAAGGTTTGGCCTTGAAATACATCCACAGGTACACCTCCAATTGAATCAAATGATGTCAATTAGCCTGTCAGAAGCTTCTAAAGCCATGACATCATTTTCTGAAAATGTCCAAGCTGTTTAAAGGCACTTAGTGTATGTAAACTTCTGACCCACTGGAATTGTAATACAGTGAATTCTAAGTAAAATAATCTGTCTGTAAACAATTGTTGGAAAAATGACTTGTGTCAAGCACAAAGTGGATGTCCTAACCGACTTGCCAAAACTATAGTTTGTTAACAAGAGATTTGTGGAGTGGTTGAAAAACTGGTTTTAATGACTCCAACATAAGTGTAATGTAAACTTCCGACTTCAACTGTATGTGTGTGTGTGTGTGTGTGTGTGTGTGTGTGTGTGTGTGTGTGTGTGTGTGTGTGTGTGTGTGTGTGTGTGTGTGTGTGTGTGTGTGTGTGTGTGTGTGTGTGTGTGTGTGTGTGTGTGTGTGTGTGTGTGTGTGTGTGTGTGTGTTTCAGTGTGATATAATGAGCTCTATCTATGACATGATGGGGAAATATGTTTTCTCTTCTAAACTATTCCCCCATCGTCCCCTTTGTGTGTGTGTGTGTGTGTGTGTGTGAGCACAAATATGTGTGCGTGTGTGTGTGTGCATGTTTGTGCGTGCATGTGTATTTATGTGTGTGTCTCTGTGTGTGCCTCTGTGTGTGTCTCTGTGTGTGTGTGTTTCAGGAGATGACTGATATAATGAGCTCTATCTATGACATGATGGGGACGTGTACGTACCCCTGTATGCAGAACGATGCCCCCAAGGAGCACGTCGACAACTTCTTCCAGGTAACACAACTAACCACAGATCTAGGATCGGATGAACAACTTCTTCCAGGTAACAACTAACCACAGATCTAGGATCGGATGAACAACTTCTTCCAGGTAACAACTAACCACAGATCTAGCATCGGATGAACAACTTCTTCCAGGTAACAACTAACCACAGATCTAGGATCGGATGAACAACATTTTCCAGGTAACACAACTAACCACAGATCTAGGATCGGATGAACAACTTCTTCCAGGTAACAACTAACCACAGATCTAGGATCGGATGAACAACTTCTTCCAGGTAACACAACTAACCACAGATCTAGGATCGGATGAACAACTTCTTCCAGGTAACAACTAACCACAGATCTAGGATCGGATGAACAACTTCTTCCAGGTAACAACTAACCACAGATCTAAACCTTGATTCAATCCTACTGCGCTTGTAGACAATAGCACATTTTAAAGGCCATGTTACTGCATTAGTGGAGGTAATGCAGTGGAGGTAAACTGAGAAGATGTCGGCTCAATTAGAAATTACCTTTAAATGCTTTAGCACGGCATCTTATTTAATCCAGGGTTAGATAAGTCTACCTCCAGTGTTTTCTAATTGAATCCAGGCCCCAGGGTTAGATAATTCTACCTCCAGTGTTTTCTAATTGAATCCAGGCCTCAGGGTTAGATAATTCTACCTCCAGTGTTTTCTAATTGAATCCAGGCCCCAGGGTTAGATAAGTCTACCTCCAGTGTTTTCTAATTGAATCCAGGCCCCAGGGTTAGATAATTCTACCTCCAGTGTTTTCTAATTGAATCCAGGCCCCAGGGTTAGATAATTCTACCTCCAGTGTTTTCTAATTGAATCCAGGCCCCAGGGTTAGATAATTCTACCTCCAGTGTTTTCTAATTGAATCCAGGCCCCAGGGTTAGATAATTCTACCTCCAGTGTTTTCTAATTGAATCCAGGCCCCAGGGTTAGTTAATTCTACATCCATTGTTTTCTAATTGAATCCAGGCCCCAGGGTTAGATAATTCTACCTCCAGTGTTTTCTAATTGAATCCAGGCCCCAGGGCCAGTTAATTCTACCTCCAGTGTTTTCTAATTGAATCCAGGCCCCAGGGTTAGATAATTCTACCTCCAGTGTTTTCTAATTGAATCCAGGCCCCAGGGTCAGTTAATTCTACCTCCAGTGTTTTCTAATTGAATCCAGGCCCCAGGGTTAGATAATTCTACCTCCAGTGTTTTCTAATTGAATCCAGGCCCCAGGGTTAGATCATTCTACCTCCAGTGTTTTCTAATTGAATCCAGGCCCCAGGGTTGGTTAATTCTACATCCATTGTTTTTCACAAAGGGTTTTAAAAGGACCCTCTAGACATAACCTCCTTATTGTTGCATTCTGACTTTGTGAACAACCAAAATGTCAAATAGAGGATGCTTATATTTTCCTGTTTCAGATGCAGGTGTGTAACCTGTACAGTGTGTGGTGTGAAATGGAAATGTGTTTGTTGCATATCCCATGGAGACACCCGTCGGAGTCACGGCCAGGGATCAGAGTAGCATATTCAACTGTTTCTCTGTTTCACTCTGTCAGAAAATGGACAAGAACAAAGATGGCGTGGTCACCATTGAGGAGTTTCTGGAGTCTTGTCAAAAGGTTTGTGTGTCTGTGTGTGTGTGTCTGTCTGTGTGTGTGTGTCTGTCTGTGTGTGTCGGTGTGTGTGAGTGTGTCTGTGTCTGTCTGCGTGTGTCTGTGTGAGTACCTGTTTGTGTGTGTGTGCATGTGTTCAATTTCAGCATGATTCTATAGGATATGATTATTTATGACGTGATTTAATCATATTTAAAACGTCACAATGTGAAGTTTATTTCCACAAATGTGTGTTTTTTCATCAGAAATGATTGCTTGAAGTACATCCACAGGTACACCTCCAATTGACTCAAATGATGTAAATTGGCCTATCAGAAGCTTCTAAAGCCATAACATCATTTTCTGGAATTTTCCAAGCTGTTTAAAGGCTCAGTCATTTAGTGTAGGTAAACTTCTGACCCACTGGAATTGTGATACAGTGAATTATAAGTGAAATAATCTGTCTGTAAACAATTGTTGGAAAAATTACTTGTGTTATGCATGAAGTAGATGTCCTAACCGACTTGCCAAAACTATAGTTTGTTAACAAGAGATTTGTGGAGTGGTTGAAAAACGAGTTTCAATGACTCCAACATAAGTGTATTTACACTTCCGACTTAAACTGTATATCTTTTAGTCTCTCTGAAATCAAATAATCTAGTGATAGATTAAACAAATGACTGTCATTGAACAACCCCATGACATGATGAGATGTGGAAAATCACACCAATCTCTTTCATAAGTTATTGAAACAATAAAGCTAATTTACTAACATTGGATCTTCAACTTGTTATTTATTTAAGAACCTGTTACTGCTTCTGTACTGTTTAAACCTTCTCTCCAACTGCTTCTTACCCGTTGTGCTTTTTGTCCCTTCCTGCCTCCTGTCCAGGATGAGAACATCATGCAGTCCATGCATCTGTTTGACAACGTCATTTAGTGATACTTCCTGTGGGTGTGGCCGAAAGGACAGGGTGCCCATATTTAGCCTCACAGCCTCCACCCCTAGCTCCCCTCTATCCCCAAACACAGACTCATTAGGGATGTCGGGGTAAACGGTACCCCTCCATGGATCTCCACTCTCCTCCTACCTGGGAAGATCAGACAACAGTTAGGTGTGCAATAGGTACACCTCCATGGGTCTCCACTCTCTCATCCACCTCTAGCCCATCTCTGCCCCCCAAAAGAAACTCCCCTACCTGGGAAGATCAGACAACAGTTAGGGGCTCAAAGCCACGCCATGTTGGAGACCATATCACTCATTTTATATGACATCACATTCTCACTATGCAATAATGTTATTGATTCTCTAATTACTAGTTTGACAAAATGGTGGACTGTTATTCTTCTAAGGGCAAAAGGCTTTAAATGAAACAATAATCTCACTGCTTGGTCTGAACTTGTTAACTGTGAGATGTATTATTATCAATCATCGACATTGTTCCATTTCTTAATGTTCTGGAAGGGAATCCCCTGGCTGACGGAATTACCCACAACCCTCCAATCATCCATATTGTGTCCTATTTACCTCATTTTCAACAGAAATATGGTCCGGGTCTGTTTAGGTTTTTTTGTGCGTGACTTCTGGTTAAGCGCTTCCGGCCAATAGTTGGGAGCTAGCTAGCTAACTAACTCAGTATCGCTTCTCGCAACTTTCCAAACATGGATTCACATAAATGGTAATTTTATGTTCTGTAAGGGGTTGCCACGGTAACTGTCAGAAACGGAAACTGTTCATGGAGCAGGAGTGTTTTGACCACCAAACTTTTTTGAGGAGCGAGTGCAGTTGTGAGGCGCCTTTTGATTTGCACCCACCTCCTAAGGACGAGGAGTCTCTTTGGCTTTGGCTCAAAGCATTGAAAAGATGCTGTGAAGAAGTCAATGGAACTCTGTCAAAACAATCTAATTGCCATGGAAACGCGTGGGGGAAAGATGCCATGGGGGAAAAGATCCCAAATCTCCTCATTGCCCCCAGCAAAATGAACCTACATTTAGGCGTGTTATTATTTACAGTATAGAGTATGTGTACTATGTTGTGGTAAAAATCAGAGTTTAACGCTTGTATGGATGTCAACCACAGGAGGTTGGTGGCACCTTAATTGGGGAGGACGGGCTCATAGTAATGGCTGAAGCGAAATCGTTGGGATGGTATCAAATGCATCAAACACATGCGATTGATGCCCTTCCATTCGCTCCGTTCCAGCCTTTATTATGAGCCGTCCTCCCCCCAGCAGCCTCCCCTGATATAGTGTATTAATACTCACTCCGTTCCATCCATTATTATGAGCCTTCCTCCCCTCAGCAGCCTCCTGTGATGTCAACCCCAATGTTCAGGTCATCGTCACCAACCACCGACATTAGTTAAAAACTACTTTGACTACACCACTGATTTCTGTATGCTAGCTATGCTACCAGCTTTTATGAAGGTGAGTTAGCATTTATCAGTCACTCCTTCTAAACCTGAAAAGGTACAACTCCTAAATGATGCAGCAAAAACAGCCAAATAAATCCAAATCAGACTTTAGTAACCACATTGTGGGCCTGTTTAGAATGCATCAATCATGACGGATTGATGAATATACATTTTGTTATATCAAATATGTTGAATGTGCACCAATCCGGCGTCCCTCTTATCTCCCCCACGGTCTGCGTTCCATTGACCTCTTTACAGCATCTGTAGTGTCTGCATGATGTGTGTTTTAAAAAGGACATTAAGTAATATTTAATGTGGTTGTGTGTGTACTGTATGTGCTGGAGATTACTCCTTCTGAAAGTGTCTGTGTATATTTTTGTACAGACATGATGTTGATGATGTCTGTACAAACCCAAATATAAGTGAATAAACCACTGTTGCTATGCAAACAAATGTACATGTTTTATTTGTAGTGTTGGAATCGGCTAAACTTCGAACATTCAGATATGAAATAAATGATAGAGGACGAAGCCTTGAACAGGAAGAGTGAAAGAGACTCTGGGTTGTGTGTCAGAAGTTAATGGTTCTCTGTGGGAAGACAGATGGCTGTGGAATGTGTTGGGTGGAAGGGAGGAGAGCAACGGTTGAGATAGGGAGACAGATGGACATCTGTGGACTAGGGGAAGGAGGGGTTGAGATAGGGAGACAGATGGACATCTGTGGACTAGGGGAAGGACGGGTTGAGATAGGGGAGACAGATGGACATCTGTGGACTAGGGGAAGGACGGGTTGAGATAGGGGAGACAGACGGACATCTGTGGACTAGGGGAAGGAGGGGTTGAGATAGGGAGACAGACGGACATCTGTGGACTAGGGGAAGGACGGGTTGAGATAGGGAGACAGACGGACATCTGTGGACTAGGGGAAGGACGGGTTGAGATAGGGGAGACAGACGGACATCTGTGGACTAGGGGAAGGAGGGGTTGAGATAGGGGAGACAGACGGACATCTGTGGACTAGAGGAAGGAGGGGTTGTGATAGGGGAGACAGACGGACGTCTGTGGACTAGGGGAAGGAGGGGTTTAGTATCTGGTTACCTTCTTCCTGTTGAACCATAAGATGTAAGGATTGGAGAGAAGGAGGAGTGTCCTAAAGTGGGATGTATATAACAGTGATGGTGAGAAATGGTTTGCTGTCTGAATACAGCTGTACAGAACCTTTGGGAAGAATTAAAAATGGTTAAAGCTTCTCTAGTGTCCGTGAGTCATTTACTCTGAAAAATAAGAACCTAACAGTAGTTACTGTATGTACAGTACAAGAGCTGTGATTTTAAAAGCTACTTTGAAGATCAAATCAAATCAGACCCTGCCACATACCTCTTGTGTCTGAGCCGTTGAATTGAGATTCTACTTTGTCTCTATACTGACGCTTAGCTTGTTTGATAGCCTTGCGGAGGGAGTAGCTGCACTGTTTGTATTCGGTCATGTTACCAGTCATCTTGCCCTGATTAAAAGCAGTGGTTCGGGCTTTCAGTTTCACGCGAATGCTGCCATCAATCCACGGTTTCTGGTTAGGGAATGTTTTAATCGTTGCTATGGGAACGACATCTTCAACGCACGTTCTAATGAATTCGCACACCGAATCAGCGTATTCGTCAATGTTGTTATCTGACAATACGAACCATATCCCAGTCCACGTGATGGAAGCAGTCTTGGAGTGTGGAATCAGCTTGGTCGGACCAGCGTTGGACAGACCTCAGCGTGGGAGCCTCTTGTTTTAGTTTCTGTCTGTAGGCAGGGATCAGCAAAATGGAGTCGTGGTCAGCTTTTCCGAAAGGAGATACTGTTATAACAAGGTGAAAACAATAACAATGAAGTTGAATCTGAACAGTTTATTAAACACAATCCACACTTAACAGTTTCCAGTATTTTGTAT
The DNA here is from genome assembly GCF_018296145.1 of Oncorhynchus tshawytscha. Taxonomy (NCBI): domain Eukaryota; kingdom Metazoa; phylum Chordata; class Actinopteri; order Salmoniformes; family Salmonidae; genus Oncorhynchus; species Oncorhynchus tshawytscha. The sequence continues at coordinate 138,494 of NW_024609377.1, read as the reverse complement.
ATTTATAAAAGCGATAAGAGACGTTGCATCAGGACACTGAGGCAAAATATTACCATAAATGTGTCATAAAGCCAATAATAAATGTATATGAACAAACCAAGTAAACATATATTATGTATCATCTAACAGTACTGTATAATGTAATAGAATAGCACAGTACTGCATAATGTTAATAGAATAGTACTGTACTGCATAATAGTAATAGAATAGTACAATACTGTATAATAGAATAGAATAGTATAATAATGTAATAGAATAGTACAGTACTACATAATGTAATAGAATAGTACAGTACTGTATAATGTAATAGAATAGTACAGTACTATATAATGTAATAGAATAGTACAGGACCGTATAATGTAACAGAATAGTACAGGACTGTATGTAATAGAATAGTACTGTACTGTATAATGTAATAGAATAGTACAATACTGTAATAGTACAGCACTGTATACTGTAATAGAATAGTACAGTACTGTATAATGTAATAGAATAGTACAATACTGTATAATGTAATAGAATAGTACAGTACTATATAATGTAATAGAATAGTACAGTACTGTATAATGTAATAGAATAGTACAGTACTATATAATGTAATAGAATAGTACAATACTGTAATAGTACAGCACTGTATACTGTAATAGAATAGTACAGTACTGTATAATGTAATAGAATAGTACAGGACTGTATAATGTAATAGAATAGTACAGTACTATATAATGTAATAGAATAGTACAGTACTATATAATGTAATAGAATAGTACAATACTGTAATAGAATAGTACAGGACTGTGTAATGTAATAGAATAGTACAGTACTGTAATAGTACAGCACTGTATACTGTAATAGAATAGTACAGTACTGTATAATGTAATAGAATAGTACAGTACTATATAATGTAATAGAATAGTACAGGACCGTATAATGTAACAGAATAGTACAGTACTGTATAATGCAATAGAATAGTACAATACTGTATAATGTAAGAGAATAGTACAGTACTGTATAATGTAATAGAATAGTTCAGTACTGTATAATGTAATAGAATAGTTCAGTACTGTATACTGTAATAGAATAGTACTGTATACTGTAATAAAATAGTAATGTATACTGTAATAGAATAGTACAATACTGTAATAGTACAGGGCTGTATAATGTAATAGAATAGTACAGTACTGTATAATGTAACAGAATAGTTCAGTACTGTATACTGTAATAGTACAGTACTGTATACTGTAATAGAATAGTACAGGACTGTATAATGTAATAGAATAGTACAGTACTGTATAATGTAATAGAATAGTACAGTACTGTATACTATAATAGTACAGTACTGTATACTGTAATAGTACAGTACTGTGTACTGTAATAGTACAGTACTGTATAATGTAACAGAATAGTACAGTTAATGTAATAGAATAGTACAGTACTGTATACTATAATAGTACAGTACTGTATACTGTAATAGTACAGTACTGTGTACTGTAATAGTACAGTACTGTATAATGTAACAGAATAGTACAGTTAATGTAATAGAATAGTACAGTACTGTATAATGTAACAGAACAGCACAGTACTGTATAATGTAATAGAGTAGTACAGTACTGTATAATGTAATAGAACAGTACAGTACTGTATAATGTAACAGAATAGTACAGTTAATGTAATATAATAGTACAGTACTGTATAATGTAACAGAACAGCACAGTACTGTATAATAGAATAGAAACAAAATAGAAAAAAAAGATTTAATGTTCATATATAATCTCATAAATTTGATTATAAGTGTATATATTTTTTAATGAAAAATGTAAATAAGAATAATTTATATATATACACACACACACTACTGGTCAAAAGTTTGGGGTCACTTAGAAATGTCTTTGTTTTTAAAAGAAAAGCACATTTTTTGTCCATTAAAATAACATCAAATCGATCAGTAATACAGTGTAGACATGGTTAATGTTGTAAATGACAGATTTTTTATGGAATATCTACATAGGCGTACAGAGGTCCATTATCAGCAACCATCACTCCTGTGTTCCAATGGCACATTGTGTTAGCTAATCCAAGTTTATCATTTTAAAAGGCTAATTGATCATTAGAAAACCCTTTTGCAATTATGTTAGCACAGCTAAAAACTGTTGTCCTGATTAAAGAAGCAATAAAACTGGCCTTAGACTCGTTGAGTATCTGGAGTATCAGTATTTGTGGGTTCGATTACAGGCTCAAAATGGCAAGAAACAAATAACTTTCTTCTGAAACTCGTCAGTCTATTTTTGTTCTGAGAAATGAAGGCTATTCCATGCGAGAAATTGCCAAGAAACTGAAGATCTCGTACAACTCTGTGTACTACTCCCTTCACAGAACAGCGCAAACTGGCTCTAACCAGAATAGAAAGAGGAGTGGGAGGCACAACTGAGCAAGGTGACAAGTACAGCATTGTTTATAAGACAAAACTGACCATAGATCAGCACTCCAACTAACTAAGTGTGAATACAGTAGTCCTGTGTGTCTCAGTTGGTAGAGCATGGTGCATGGTTTCCATTCCCAATGGGGCCACCGGCATATAAAATGTATTCACACATAATTATAAGTCGCTTTGGATAAAAGCATTTTCTAAATGGCAAATCTTATGATACATTATTATAACACTTAGTTGGACTATACAGGTCCAGCTATACAGGGTTTCTGTCAAACTTGTGTTCAGGTTTTCTTGGTTCTGGGTTTGTTGTGTTCAGGTCTTCATGGTTCTGGGTTTGTTGTGTTCAGGTCTTCTTGGTTTAGGGTTTGTTATGTTCAGGTCTTCTTGGTTCTGGGTTTGTTGTGTTCAGGTCTTCTTGGTTCTGGGTTTGTTGTCTTCAGGTCTTCTTGGTTCTGGGTTTGTTGTGTTCAGTTCTTCTTGGTTCTGGGTTTGTTGTGTTCAGGTCTTCCTGGTTCTGGGTTTGTAATGTTCAGGTCTTCTTGGTTCAGGTTTGTTGACTGTACTGTAGAGAACAGAAGAGTCTGTTGCCGTGGGTCTGAAGAGAGAGAAACAGAAATGAAACAGAATCTGCATCCCCCCCAAAAACCTTCATATACTCTTTATAGTGCATTACTTTGAGCAAGGCCTCTTAGGTTCTGGTGAAATGTAGTGCACTAAATAAGGAATAGGGTTCCATTTGGAACACAGAATAATTCCTCAAAACCACCACTCTCTCATTATAGACATGGGAATTGTCTTGAGATTTCCATTGTTTGGTTTGTAGTTTAAGGAAATGACATCACTAGTGGCCACTGAGGGTCAACTCTTTTGCTTATCATTCCAATAAGCAGCAGCATATCAATGAGCTGTTATCAAGAATACAGCTTGTTTACAACCAAATCTAAAAAAATGATATGTAAATAGTATGTTATAGAAGGGGCAGATTCTTTTTGCGATTTCACTCGTTTTTGAGAAACTATCCCCAACCATCAAGTCACTTCCTCATCCTCGTTGTTCGGTCAGTGGGCTCCAAAAACACCCAAAACATCCTTTTAGAAACTAAAAAGCTCTAAGTAGTCCACAGTGATGCATGTCTTTAGATGTGGTACACATGACATGGTGTCATTCTGAACTTAATCCGTAACGTCATGTTCCATGTTGTTGACACTTGAACGATGCTTCTCATCCGTTCTAGCAGCCTGATACACGGAGAATAGAACAGTTGGACGGAGAAACAGCAGGAGTCACACAAAACGGAATATAACGTTGTGGATAAAGTTCAGAATGACACAATGTCATGTGTACAACTGTTACATCTAAAGACCTGCATCACTATACTGAGATATTTCTGTTTCTAAAAGGACGTATTAGGGGGGTTTTGGAGCATTTGTTCATGTTTTTTCAGAGCCTCTTTACTGCACAACGAGGATGAGGAAGTGAATTGCTGGTTGGGGGAAGTTTATCTTAAAACAAGTGAAATCACAAAGGTGTCTGGACCCTAATACAACATAGCAGTTACATCAACATTTTTAATTTGGTTGTAAAAAAGCATACTTCTCCTTTAATGCTATGTATTCACAATGTTCTAGTATTGACTCTAATTTTCATGTAATGGCAGAATATGCTCACCGGGTGGCAGCACTGGGGAGGTTGAATTTCACAGCATCGTACTGGACATCCTCATCCTCTTTCTGGGGTTGATGCAGCTGGACAGTGGAGTACAGAGGCACTTCCTGGTTTTTGGAGCGAGAGAAGTGGACACTGGAGTAGTGAACATCATCCTGGACGACTGTGGCTGCTGTCTGTGCTGCAGTAGAGGCTGTGGACATGCTTGAGACGTTTTCATACACTGGACTAGAGTCTCCCTGATGGGAAGAGGACAGGCAACATGAGGAGTAGAAATGTTCCACCAAGCAATACAAATAATCTGATTCCAACAGACTCACCTGTACATTCTCTGTTTCCAACAGACTCACCTGTACATTCTCTGTTTCCAACAGACTCACCTGTACATTCTCTGTTTCCAACAGACTCACCTGTACATTCTCTGTTTCCAACAGACTCACCTGTACATTCTCTGTTTCCAACAGACTCACCTGTACATTCTCTGTTTCCAACAGACTCACCTGTACATTCTCTGATTCCAACAGACTCACCTGTACATTCTCTGTTTCCAACAGACTCACCTGTACATTCTCTGATTCCAACAGACTCACCTGTACATTCTCTGTTTCCAACAGACTCACCTGTACATTCTCTGTTTCCAACAGACTCACCTGTACATTCTCTGATGTGTCTCTTGTGTCAGAGGTGGATTTGGAGGCCTTCTTCCTGGTTTACACATTAATTAATACATTTATTATTGAACGAATCAATGAACAAAGTAAGTTAATAAAAAAGAGTTGGAGTGAAATAATCTTTAAATGAATCTCTCACCTGAACCACATGAGTCCAGAGAAACAGAGGATGAGAACCAGAACAACCACTATGATTCCTACAGCTGCAGTCTGAACTGAGGTTTGTTTCCCTATAATAAAATATGGATGATATGAGTACAACAGTACAATATTTGTTAACTGATCTAATCTCAAAGTATATATAATTATAAAAACAACGTTTTATAAGCTAAAGTATAATTATTAATATTAGTTTGAAACATCATTTTGTGTTGAAATATATAAGATGAAACTTCACCTGGTAAAATGATCATCAGAGCTGTAGAGTTCCTAGATCCTCTTCTATTCCAGGCCTCACAGTGGTAATGTCCACTGTCCTCAGACTTGAAGTTACTGATGTTGTACATCTGTCCACATCCATTTAGAAAAGTCTCATTTTGAAAGTACCAGGTGTATTTGTCCACAGGTGGGTTGGCATCACTGCTGCAGGTCAGAGTCACTGAACTGCCCTCCACTATTTCACCAGAGGGACTGACTGACACGGAGGTGGTCTTTGGGCCGTCTGGTGGACAATATGTAACAACAGGCGTTTTAAATCGTGTTTTTCTTGTAATTGAAATACGAATTTAAATGTGATCCTCTGATTAAAGACGAGGTTAGGTGAACTTACACTGAACGTCCACAGACACAGAAGAAGAGTTGAGACGTCCATATTTATTCTCAGCCTCACAGTAATATTCTCCTCTGTCCTCAGAGATGATGTTAGTGATGCTGTAACTCTGTCCTGATGCTTTTGGTGAGGTTACGTTCTTCTTGTACCAGGTGTATTTGTCCACAGGTGGGTTGGCATCACTGCTGCAGGTCAGAGTCACTGAACTGCCCTCCACTATTTCACCAGAGGGACTGACTGACACTGAGGTGTTCTTTGGGTCATCTAGTAAAGGAGAATTTGTCCGACGGATAGGACAGTAGCATATTTATAGCAGTAGTATATTTACAAATGATATGTCATGTCAAAAATAAACGATCTGTTAAGTCAGAGAACTATCTAAAACTCTAACTTACACAAAACGTTAATAAAATTAATAAATACACATTTGGAGATGTTGTACATTAGGACTACTTCATTTAGTTATAATTGTTTTGCTACCTTCTCATTCAAACACTGAGCTGTACTTTACTCACACTTCACATCCATGTTGATGGTCCTAGACATGTCTGTCCCCATCTCATTCTGGGCCTCACAGTAGTACTCTCCAGTGTCAGATGACTGGATTTGATTGAAGACATGCTGTGGTCCTGTCATACTCTGATAGTCACCTCCATTCTTCTTGTACCACCAGGTGTAACTCTGGACAGGTGGGTTGGCATCACTGCTGCAGGTCAGAGTCACTGAACTGCCCTCCACTATTTCACCAGAGGGACTGACTGACACTGAAGTGTTCTTTGGTTTATCTGATGTAAAATACCAAATGTTTTGTCAAAATAATAGTAGCAATTAGTAAAAAAATATTTTTTGTTCTAAAATGATTGATAAAGTAAGACGTCTCTTTAACCTGAATACATGATACTTGCTAAGTAGAATTCTGTACTATTGTAATGTACTCACACACTGTAGGAGAGCTGAGATCCTCATGTCCTTTTACAGTACAGAAGTAGCTGTCTGCATCCTCACTGCTGATGGAGTACATGGGGGAGGAGTCCTCTTTTATAGGTTGTCTGTTCTTGTACCAGATGTATGTGGGGTTGTCAGTCAGAGTACAGGTGGTGCTACAGGTCAGTGTCTTCTGTCCCTCTGCAGCAGGAGTCACCTTCACCTGCAGACCTGAAACAATATGTATAAAACCACATACACCTCTGTGTTAACAGGATGGTTAATATATTTATCCTGTGATTCATTATGATTTACAGTTGTATCATACAGTGTAGTATTACCTGTGACAGACAGAGTTGTTCCTGGGAAACTATGACCCCATTCAATGTAGTATGTTTTAAAAGTGAAGCGATACTCAGCTGAGTCCTCCTCTCTCAGATCTGTGATTCTCAGGGTGACGAGACCTCTGTATGTTCCAGTGTACTCCACACGACCTGCATACCCTGGGTCTCTGGTTAGGTTTTCAGGGGTCGACTTATCACTTCTAAACCAGAATGATGATGTGGTGGAATAATAACCAACATAAGTACAGGATATGTCCACTGTTGACCCCTTCAAGACACAGATTCTCCTCTTGGTGTAAGTGACTCTGTTGCAGCTCTGACCCTGAACACCTGAAACACAGTGACATAACAAGAGGTCAACTAGATTGTATTCTCAGTTCTATCTAGAAATGCTAAAAGTTCTCAACTTCTCATAGTGAAACCAACACACACAGAGGTTAAACAGTATTCTGAATTAAATAAACACTCACACACTGCAGGAGTGTGGAGACCCTCATGGCCTTTTACAGCACAGGAGTAGCTGTCTGCAGCTTTAGGGTAGACTGAATAGGGAGAAGTGTTGTCAGTTACGATCTGTCCGTTCTTGTACCAGATGTAGGTGGGGTTACCAGTCAGAGTACAGGTGGTGATACAGGTCAGTGTCTTATACTCTGAATACTGTTCAGGAGTCACCTTCACCTGAAAACCTGAATTAAAGGAGAGCAAAAACAGATTACATCGTTTAGAATTAATGATTCATTTCCTGACTCTTCAAAACTGTATAATGTGCTATGCAGTGTTACCTGTGACAGAGTACATACATCTATGACATTGTCTGTAATTTCTATGTAATGATGAATATTGAAGTATTATCCTTCTCATTGACCTTAAATGACTGATACTTCCTGTTGAATCCTAGTTTCATTCAGACTCACAAACTACAGGAGAGTGGAGAGCCTCGTGACCTTCAACAGCACAGGAGTAAATGTCCACAGTAGAATCCCCGACCACCAGCATATTACTAGAGTGTTGTTGGGAAGTGGGCACATCTAGACGTTGTCCGTTCTTGTACCAGATGTAGGTGGGGTTGTCAGTCAGAGTACAGGTGGTGCTACAGGTCAGTGTCTTCTGTCCCTCTGCAGCAGGAGTCACCTTCACCTGCAGACCTGAAACAATATGTATAAAACCACATACACCTCTGTGTTAACAGGATGGTTCATATATTTATCCTGTAATTCATTATGATTTACAGTTGTATCATACAGTGTAGTATTACCTGTGACAGACAGAGTTGTTCCTGGTAAACTATGACCCCATTCAATGGTGTCTGTTTTAAAAAAGTGAAGCGATACTCAGCTGAGTCCTCCTCTCTCAGATCTGTGATTCTCAGGGTGGAGGGACCTTCATATCTCCATCTCTCTTTGTCAGTGTACTCCACACGACCTGCATACCCTGGGTTTGTGGTTAGGTCTTCAGGGGTCGACTTATCACTTCTAAACCAGAATGATGATGTGGTGTAATAATAACCAACATAAGTACAGGATATGTCCACTGTTGACCCCTTCAAGACACAGATTGTCCTCTTGGTGTAAGTCACTCTGCTGCAGCTCTGACCCTGAACACCTGAAACATAAAGAGGGCATCATTTACACAGTGGAATCGTGAGCTTCACTAATCTAAAGTAGTTAAGCCATCCTGTCTTGTCAAAGTGTTGCAGTCACAACTGTGAGGCCTGTTTAGCAGACAGAAGAGTTATACTTGAAAAGGTATACTAAAATACTGAGTTAAATTAACACTCACACACTGCAGGAGAGCGGAGATACTCATGGCCTTTTACAGCACAGGAGTATCTGTCTTTACTGTTACTGTAGACTGAGTATTTGTACTGGGGGGAGGTTCTCTCGTGTTGCTGTTGTCCGTTCTTATACCAGATGTAGGTGGGGTTGGGGTTACTCAGAGTACAGGTGGTGCTGCAGGTCAGTGTCTTCTGTCCCTTTGCAGCAGGAGTCACCTTCACCTGCAGAGCTGGAGTTGATCACAACATTAAAACCCTGAATCACCTGTTCTATAGTTTAATCACATGATGCAAGACATTCTCAAACTCATTTAATTCTCAAATCTGTTTCATATATTCAAATCCAATTTCTAGACCTAAATGGACAGTCGATATTAATTCAACAGACTAGCAGCATAAAGCATGTTACTGTACCTGTAACAGACAGAGTGACTCCAGGGTCACCAGTATATAGAATGTTACTGTACCTGTAACAGACAGAGTGACTCCTGTTACAGGTGTCAGGGTCACAGTATATAGAATGTTACTGTACCTGTTACAGACAGAGTGACTCCAGGGTCACCAGTATATAGAATGTTACTGTACCTGTTACAGACAGAGTGACTCCAGGGTCACCTATATAGAATGTTACTGTTACACCTGACAGACAGAGTGACTCCAGGGTCACCAGTATATAGAATGTTACTGTACCTGTAACAGACAGAGTGACTCCAGGGTCACCAGTATATAGAATGTTACTGTACCTGTACAGACAGAGTGACTCCAGGGTCACCAGTATATAGAATGTTACTGTACCTGTAACAGACAGAGTGACTCCAGGGTCACCAGTATATAGAATGTTACTGTACCTGTAACAGACAGAGTGACTCCAGGGTCACCAGTATATAGAATGTTACTGTACCTGTAACAGACAGAGTGACTCCAGGGTCACACAGTATATAGAATGTTACTGTACCTGAATGACTTCACCAGTATATAGAATGTTACTGTACCTGTGACAGACAGAGTGACTCCAGGGTCACCAGTATATAGAATGTTACTGTACCTGTGACAGACAGAGTGACTCCAGGATCACCAGTATATAGACTGTTACTGTACCTGTAACAGACAGTGACTCCAGGATCACCAGTATATAGACTGTTACTGTACCTGTAACAGACAGAGTGACTCCAGGGTCACCAGTATATAGAATGTTACTGTACCTGTAACAGACAGAGTGACTCCAGGATCTCCATAATATTTCCCTCCTTCCTGATCTGTTAGTAATCTGAACTTGTACGTAGCTGAGTCTCTCTCTCTCAGGTCTGTGATTTTCAGGGTACAGTCTTTCTTCTTATCTCCATGATACTCCAGACGACCTGCATACTCTGGGTCCTGACCTAGATCTTTAGGTTCTTTACCAGCCTCCATTTTAGTGAACCAGAAGGTTGTTGTGACTGTATAACCACTGGGATGTGTGTAAGAGCAGGTCAGATCCACTGTTGACCCCTTCAAGACACAGATTCTCTGAGTGGTGTATTTCACACTCCAGCCATACTGACCCAGTACCACTGAAACACACAGTCACACAACACAGTGGTATAAGAATGAGGACGAGGTCTATTGGCTCACACTGAAGGTAGGGTTTGTCCACACTTTGTTGCCATAGTTCCTGATTTGAGTGTGAATGGAAACCACAGATAAGCATCACTCAGTGAGGTGTGAAAGATAACTATTTAAAGTGAAGTGGAGACGCCTAACAGAACACACCAGAATAACATTATGATTCTTATCCTCTTATAAATGTCTGTAGATTGATAAACAGAGCAACTAAAAGATAAGAATGAGATCATACCTGTCACAGACCAGAGAAAGACCACCAACACACTTCCTGCTGTTCTCGAGGTCATTGTAGCATCTCCCACCCTGCAGTCTTAGAAACATAAACAACAACTCACTCTATAGCTGGTGAATAACTACATACATACCATCAGGAGCAGCAGGTAGGGCTCTAGTCAAAAGTAGTGCACTCTATAGGGAATATGGTGTCATTTGGGATGCAGAAATAACAACACATCATCATCACAGCCTTGAGAGGATGGTGTGTAAATAACATTCTTCATAATAGTTTGGTAATATGGTGTATCAGCGGTATCGGCAGGTAGCATAGCGGTTAATAAGAACGTTGGGCCAGTAACTGAAACATTACTGGTTCAAATCCCTGACCTGGCAAGGTGGAAAAAATCTCCCAACTTGAGCAAGGCAGTTACCATCAGCTTGAATGATAACTCCTATCCCCAAGCTGTGAGGATAAACAACAAGTCACACATACCTTTTATATCATCATTATGTGATAGTGTCCGTATCCACAAAGTGTCTCAGAGTAGAATCTAGTTTTCCCATTTAGATCATAATTATATGGACCAGGAGGACCTGATCCTAGATCAGCACTCCATGTCTGAGACCCTTGAGTACATGACTTATGGCTAAAAACAAAAAACTATATTTCAAGATCTCAAGAGTACTTACAGACTGAAGGGGAGAGGTCTTGTACAGTGAGTTAACTGACTGGTAATGAGTGGGAACTGCTAGTAAATGTGTGTTCTGTGGTTGAAACATATTTAAAGTAGTCAGAACACAAGTAGCTGATGCAGAACAGTCCTTTCCTTCCTCTTTTAAGACATTAACATGCATGAAAATCAGAACAGCATGTCAGATAAAGGAGGTTACTGTATTAGAGAGGGTCCTACATTTCTATAATGGACAAAATGTCCCCCATTTCCACTTTCAATAAATACAAAACCATGTTAACACTATGTTGACTATTCTATATGGAATGTTTATAATATCTTAGAATGTGTTGTCTTGTCCCTCTGAGTTCTACATGGAACAGGTCAAAGTTCCATTTACATTTGGTCAGTTCCATGATGTCATTCATACTATTCTACAAACACATTCAATTTACTCTCATCAGCTGTATCAATGTGGTACTGAAGGTTCCAGTGTTCTATACTAGAGCTCCTCCTACTGGCATCTCAACATTACTGCACCATCCTAATAATAATGTCCTCAATAATGTTGGGCTAATAACAACTTAACAAACTGATATTACATCAGATAGAATGGTGAAACACAACACTGGCTAATGTGACAAAGTCACATTTCATCACACAAACACTGTATGACAACATACCACAATCATATTATTATATATTGTTGACATCATAGCCTGGTGTATTGACTGCTTCTGTCCATATACTGTATAGTCTAATGTAGCCTGTTATCATATATAGTTTAATGTAGCCTGTTATCCATATATAGTCTAATGTAGCCTGCTATCTATATATAGTCTAATGTAGCCTGTTATCATATACAGTCTAATGTAGCCTGTTATCATATATAGTCTAATGTAGCCTGTTATCATATATAGTCTAATGTAGCCTGTTATCCATACATAGTCTAATGTAGCCTGTTATCCATACATAGTCTAATGTAGCCTGTTATCCATATATAGTCTAATGTAGTCTGTTATCATATACAGTCTAATGTAGCCTGTTATCATATATAGTCTAATGTAGCCTGTTATCATATATAGTTTAATGTAGCCTGTTATCCATATATAGTCTAATGTAGCCTGTTATCCATATATAGTCAAATGTAGCCTGTTATCCATATATAGTCTAATGTAGCCTGTTATCCATATATAGTCTAATGTAGCCTGTTATCCATATATAGTCTAATGTAGCCTGTTATCCCTACATAGTCTAATGTAGCCTGTTATCCATATATAGTTTATTGTAGCCTGTTGTCAAATATAGTCTAATGTAGCCTGTTATCCATATATAGTCTAATGCAGCCTGTTATCCATGAATAGTATAATTTATCATGTTATCCATATATATTCTAATCTACCAAAACTACTCCACAACCCACCATCCCTGTGTCTCATGTTAATACTACTCCTACACACAACCCACCATCACTGTGTCTCATGTTAATACTACACCTAAACACAACCCACCATCACGGTGTCTCATGTTAGTACTACACCTAAACACAACCCACCATCACTGTGTCTCATGTAAGGGAATACCCCCCTGAAATGGACAAAAATGAATGGGAAGTCATTGCAACTGGACAAACCATATACACGGTGTCCAATACCACTCAATTCGGCGTCGTTTCGTTCAAAGTTGATTGCAAATGCCATATGGCAAATGCCAGGTGTAACACTTTGAAAATCCAACAGGTGGCGAGCGCGCTCCACCGTGGTTTTTCATATTGCAAATGCAACACAAGTCAACATCCAAAAGCAACATTTTGAAAAAGTGCATTTTTTTCAAAAAACCTTGCAACCCCTTAAAAAAGTGCTTTCTGGACCGTTTTTCGAAATTCTTTCGATTTATTTTGTCAATTACACATGTGTAAGAACTGTATGAATATACTTTTGTCCAATTTTATTATCATAATTTAAAAAAAATTAATTTTACTTGCACATAAGGCATATGTTTTGTCCATTTGCAATATGATTTCATAGGAAGTCAAAAGTCAAAAGTCAAATATAGAAGAACTTTTGAAAAAACTTCACACACCCTTAAAAAAGTGCTTTCTGGACCGTTTTTCAAAATTCTTTCTTTTTCGATTTTTGTGTCAATTAAACATGTATAAGAACTGTATCAACATACTTCAGTCATATTTTATTATCATAATTTATTTTTATTTTTTTTAACTTGTGCATAAGGCATATATTTTTTGCCATTTGCAATATGATTTTATAGGAAGTCAAAAGTCAAAGTCAAAAGTAACTTTTTTTGGGGCCAAATGCCAAAAGAAATTTGACATGCTCAAAAATACTGCAGAAATGCAAAATTGACTGGCCTGATGAACTCGGGATGGCCGGGCAGTGATAGTTGTTCCTTTCTATCACTCGTTGTGTTGATTTCATCATTTCCATTTGGTGATGTTTTTTTCACTGTAGAATCATATTGCAAATGTACGTGCATTTGCAATATGTTTCAATGGGCATTTACCATCACGAATTTGGCATGCTCAAAAATCCTTTAGAAATGCAAAATTGACTGGCCCGATGAACTCGGGATGGCCGGGCAGTGATAGTTGTTCCTTTCCATCACTCGTTGTGTTGATTTCATCATGTCCATTTGGTGATGTTTTTTTCACTATAGAATCATATTGCAAATGCACATGCATTTGCAATATGTTTCAATGGGTATTTACCATCACGAATTTGGCATGCTCAAAAATCCTGCAGAAATGCAAAATTGACTGGCCCGATGAACTCGGGATGGCTGGGCAGTGATTCTGGTTCCTCTCAATCGCTCATTAGGGTTGATTTCAGAATGTCACTTTGGTGATGGTACCTCACTGTTTAAACATATTGCAAATGGACAAGAGTCACCAGCAAGTCACCGTCCATCAGTCAATTAGATATCATTCTGACACCAAACTGATACAAACTGACACCAAACCCACTTTTTCCAACTCGTTTAGTAGCCAACTACCACATACTTCAGAGCTGGCCCAAAATTCACAACGCCTTCTGTTCAAACCATAATAAAACGTAAAACACGTAGTTACGTTCTAGCTGTGGGTCTAGTTCTGATGTTATGTGTAGGCCTAGTTGAGGCGACCCCGAATCCCAAGTTTCGGCTCGATAGGTCAATTGGTGCCCGAGCAAGACCCTAATTGGTGCTGAAAATCCACTTTTTTCCATGCTTTGCTACGGAGTCCTTGAATGAGCAATCGGACAGAAACGTTGGGGTCCGTCTATATGGGCCAAGGCGGTCGTAATGCACCTAGTCTTGCGACTCTGGGACATTTCTAAATGTCGTCATTTTCGTGATGCAAAAATGAATTGAAGTTATTGCAAATGTACGAGGCTGTTTCTCGGTCCGAGAACCTTCTAGAGCCACATAACTCACCACGCACTATCGACCTGAGGTCTAGAACAGGTTTCTAAAGTTTCGGAACTCTAGGTCTGACGGTTCTTTTTTAGCTTGAACAAAGCTAACCATTGCAGGCACTGTCTGTCTCTAAGCACCCCAATACGTCCCTCCTTCCAAGCTGTGTGTGTGTGTGATTTAGTTTTTCTTTGAAATTTTATGGGAAAAATGACTGATTTACAGTTCATGGGGGTTGTCTAATCACACATATGAAGTTTTGGAAAGATCTGACTTTTTTAACCCTTCGAAACAGCCCCTGTGACACCAGTTATGGCACTTCCGGTTGGCACAGGAAGCTATAAGTAAACAGATATCCTGATTGGGGTATACCTTTCCAGAATCCTGAGTTTTAAGTCTTTATGTTTAGAACTGAGTTATTTACGGAGGGTTTAATGAGTGTGTGTTATTTCAGACGATCACAGAAAATCACAGAAATCTCGCAGAGCTCCACAGCACACTTTAAAAAGATTTGTATGAACACCATGCAACTGGATCTGTAACTGTTTTTTTAAAAACTATTTTTGAACATCACCAATTTGACATTGTACGATTTCTCTTAAATGACGATAGATAAATGGCTGGTTCTTTTTTTATTGACACCGGAGGCTCCTTGACTTTGACGTGAAGCGGAAAAATTATTGCTCTATTTTCATTTTGGAGATAAGGCCACGTCGTGATTCGTGATGTTTTGTACATTTGCAATATGATTGCTTATGCCCTCTTGTGGGATTTACCGGGATAGCGGAAACCGAATGTCCGAGAGAGTTCGTTTGATGACTTCCCGGTAGATCAGGCCCTGCCACACGGCCCGACGCAGTCCGTGAATTTTAGAAACGTTTTCGGACGTCTGGTAAGGGACCGTACATTTGCAATAATGACTTTCTCACTAACCATATGGCGAATATCAAAATGTTCCCTTAAGGTATGTAGTACTACTCCTAAACACAACCCACCATCACTGTGTCTCTTGTTAGTACTACTCCTAAACACAACCCACCATCACTGTCTCCTGTTAATACTACTCCTACACACAACCCACCATCACTGTCTCCTGTTAATACTACTCCTAAACACAACCCACCATCACTGTGTCTCATGTTAATACTACTCCTAAACACAACCCACCATCACTGTGTCTCATGTTAATACTACTCCTAAACACAACCCACCATCACTGTGTCTCATGTTTATACTACTCCTAAACACAAAAGCATCGACTCAATCACTCTTACTCTTACTTTAGGCCATTTTCTAAATGTCTCCACAACAATCTGTTACTCTCAGAGGTCTTAAAATTGCATACACAAGTCTTTATGTAAAACCACATGTACAACGCCCATCTTTTGTAGCATACAATAAAGCTCAGTACTTGTCAAGGGTGCCAATCATTTTGGTCATGTCTGTATGTCCCACAACATATGTAAAAATCACACACACACAGAAACCGACACACACACACACACACACACACACACACACACACACACACACACACACACACACACACACACACACACACACACACACACACACACACACACACACACACACACACACACACACACACACACACACACAGTTATCATTGACCCTGTTATACTTTGACAGTGAACATGACCCTATTTAATGGAGATCTGGGTATTACTGGTATACTCTACTGATCATGTTTTAAACATGTAAATGAATAAACTAAACTAAACACATGAAACCACAGTCCAGGGTCAGTATTCACAAAGTGTATCAGAGTAGGAGAGCTGATCTGGGATCAGTTTAGCCTTTTAGATCATAATTATATGGAACATCTGAGACACTTTATGAATACAGGCCCTGATGTAACAACCAAAACACAGTTCAATATAAACCAACAAGTACAACGATACAGTAAGTCATGTGATGTTTGGCTAAAAACATCAAAACTAAAACTATATTCCAAGATATCATCAAGTTTATTTACAGAGTGAAGTGAAGGGGAGAAGTCTTGAACAGTTAGTCAACGTACTGTCACTGTGTGGAAACAAGAAGTAATCTACTGTAATAGTAGAAGCAGGCTTGGCCTGTGCGAGTTCTGTGGTTGACACATTTTAAAGAAGCCTAGTCAGGGCATTAACATGCAGGAACAGCATGTCACATAAGGGATGTTACTGTATCTAAATAGAAAATGGTCTAAAGTCAGAATACTGTAGTTACATTTCTTTATTTGAGGAGTGGACCTACATGTTTTACAAGAGACAACATGTGACCCATTCCCATCTCCTCATCAGCTGGTACTGAAGGTTCCAGAACAGATGAAAGGGGAGTGTCTTTGGTACCAGTGTTCTAGACTAGAGCTCTCCCTACTGACATCTCAACATTACTGCAGCTTCCAGGCTTCATATGTCCCTATTAGTCCAATGAAAATATCTAAAATAGAAGGTAGAAAATGTCAAATATATATATATATATATATATATATATATATATATATATAAAAAAACAGTCACGTACATAAAAATAGTTGTTAGCTACATGAAGAGGCTGTTATTCAGCGATAAGCAAGCATTTTTGTGCACCACACAGCTACTCTGAATGGACTGGATTGTGAACAATCAGCTGCCGCTGAATTACAGCAAGAACCCATACTTAGCTTGTGAGCTTGCTAGTTAGCTAACATTTAGCTATCAACATCAGCTAGATAGCTAGAAATAACAGACAACAGTGAGCATTATTACTATAATGCTCATTATTAATGTCACTGCGTGGAAACAACTATTTCTATTCATTGAAATGACCCCAGTTTAACACTGTGTGTGTGTGTTCTCCTCCAGAGAAGGGTATTCAGTTGTTTAAGCAGGGCCAGTACTCTCAGGATGTGGACATGTTCTCTGAGACTATCCACTGTTACCTCAAAGACCACAGATACACAACACCTTAAAGCTTGACCTGTAACCTATGACCCAAACACAACAGGTACACAACACAAAATTCCACTATACTCCCATCAAGCTCTCTGTCACTCTCCCTCTCTTTCCATCTCTCCCCACTCTCTCTCTCTTCCTTTTCTTTCTCTCTTCCATCTCTCTCTCTCTGTCTCTCTCTCTCTCTTCCTTTTCTTTCTCTCTTCCATCTCTGTCTCTCTGTCTCTCTCTCTCTCTCTCTCTCTCTCTCTCTCTCTCTCTCTCTCTCTCCCTCTCTCTCTGTCTCTCTCTCTCTCTCCCCACTCTCTCTCTCTCTCCCTCTCTCTCTCTCTCTCTCTCTCTCTCCCCCACTCTCTCTCTCCCCCACTCTCTCTCTCTCTCCCTCTCTTTCCATCTCTCCCCACTCTCTCTCTCTCCCCACTCTCTCTCTCTCTCTCTCTCTCTCTCTCTCTCTCTCTCTCTCTCTCTCTCTCTCTCTCTCTCTCTCTCTCCCTCTCTTTCTCTCTCGCTCCCTCTCTTTCCAACTCTCTCTCTTTCCATCTCTCTCTCTTTCTCTCTCTATCTCTCTCTGGTTCTTTGGGAATAATTGCTACAGCTAAGGGTGTTTGGAGATCTACTCCTCTGACTTCATGCTCATGAGTCCATCCAGCCTGATCCTGATTGGCCAAAGGGATACTTCCACAAAGGGAGTGTACTAACAGGGTTGAAGGTCACTATCTGAGCTTTCTACTGTAAACGTGGACATTGCTCTGTGTGTGTGTGTGTGTGTGTCTTTCTGTCAGAAATCTGACTCTCTCTCCATCTCCGGACAATGTCCTCCAACCTATCAGAGCTCTTGCTGCATGAACTGACATGTTGTCCACCCAATCAAAGGATCAGATAATTAATCTAGTACTGAAAGCATAAGCTACAGCTAGATAGCACTGCAGTGCATACAATGTGGTGAGTAGTTGACTCAAAGAGAGAGAAAGACAATAGTTGAACAGTTTTGAACAAACACAGTACTTCCAAAATGAAGGAGAAGCAGGAGAGAGATAGAAAGAGATATATATTTGTCACTTTCTCTTACTTAGCTATCAAATGCAGCTATCTAGTTTAGCCTACTGAAACACCCTGCTCAAACAGAGGGATGCTATATTAGCTAGGTGGCTATGATGATCCAACACAACACTGGAACTCTTCCAAGTCAAGGGAAGCTTTTGGTTTTACTAATTTATTGCCTCCAGGGCTCACCTGTCTAAGTGCTAAACTGCTTACTGACTGTACACAGTAACTTTACCTCATGATTTTAGCTGGTTTACTAACACTTTAGTTCTATTAGCTATGCTGACTATGACGTTACTTTAGCTAATATGGTGGCAACGATAAAGAGTGTGTGTAGTGGTTTGGCTTGGAAAGGTTTTTTCGCCTGGTCACATACAGCTGCTGACTTGTACATTGCTACTATAACAAACTCCACTCTTCTGGGAAGGCTTTCCACTAGATGTTGGAACATTGCTGTGGGGACTTGTTTACATTCAGCCACAAGAGCATTAGTGAGCTTGGGCACTGTTGTTGGGCGATTAGGCCTGGCTTGCAATCGGCGTTCCAATTCATCCCAAAGGTTTTTGATGGGGTTGAGGTCTGGGCTCTGTGCAGGCCATTCAAAATCTTCAACACTGATCTTGACAAACCATTTCTGCATGGACCTTGCTTTGTGCTCGGGGGCATTGTCAGGCTGAAACAGGAAAATGTCTTCCCCAAACTGTTGTCACAAAGTTGGAAGCACAGAATTGTGTAGAAGGTCATTGTATGCTGTAGCATTAAGATCTCTTCACTGGAATTAAGGGATCTAGCCCGAACTATGAAAAAGAGCCCCGCAAAACCCAGATTCATCCATCTGACTGCCAGATGGTGAGGCGTGATTCATCACTTCAGAGAACACGTTTCCACTGCTCCAGAGTTTAATGGCGGCAAGCTTTACGCTACTCCAGCCGACGCTTGGCATTGCGCATGGTGATCTTAAGCTTGTGTGCGGCTGCTCGGCCATGGAATCCTATTTAATGAAGCTCCCGACAAACAGTTATTGTGCTGATATTGCTTCCAGCAGCAGTTCGGAACTGGGTGGTGAGTGTTGCAGCCAGGATTTATCTTACACGCTAGGCACTTCAGCACTCGGCGGTCCCATCTTGTGAGCTTGTGTGGCCTACCACTTTGCAGCTGAGCCGTTGTTGCTCCGAGATTTTACCACTTTATAATAACAGCACCTACAGTTGACCAGGGCAGCCCTAACATGTAAGAAATTTGACAAACTGATAGGTGGCATCCTATGAAGGAGCCACGTTGAAAGTCACTGAGCTCTTCAGTAAGGCAAGGGGTGGGACGACACAATAGCCTAGTGGTTAGAGCGTTGGACCGAAAGGTTGCAAGATCAAATCCCCGAGCTGACAAGGTTCAAATCTGTCGTTCTGCCCCTGAACAGGCAGTTAACCCACTGTTTCTAGACCATCATTGAAAATAAGAACAATAATTTGTTCTTAACCGACTTGCCTAGTTAAATTAAGGTACATTTTAAAAAAGGCCTTTCTATTGCCAATGTTTGTTTATGGAGATGCTCTATTTTATATAGTAGTTATGTTATAATATAGTTATGGTCTAATACACTCATTTGAAGGGGTGTTCACATACTTTTGAATACATATTATCCTGAACTTTGTTACATCTCCTAGATAGAGGACAGTCACTTCAAACCTTAGTTCTTATTAGACATTTCATCACTGTCTTTGTTGCCATTTATGAAAGTGTTACTCAATGTGTTTATATGGGCTGTAGCAGTAAAGGACTAATTCAATATTTTATCAAATCATTTTTAAGTGTTTATTTTTTTACCTAAAGTGGTACTATAATTCAAAATCAAATATCTAAATGATCCCTGGTACGACCACCTTAAAACAATTCCATATGTCAGCTAGTAGAATCCCCCCCCTCCCCCAAACGGCTTAGACTTTTAGAGGTTCAGAAACCCAGTATCAGAGGGAGCAACGTCCAGCACCTTAACACACAAATCAAATCTAATTGTATTTGTCATGCTCCGAATACAACAGGTGTAGTTGTTTTTGTGTAAGAAAATTATTGTAAAAAATATTAGAAAAATGCTACGAATAAAAAGATCACACTATAAAATAACAATAACGAAGCAGTAATAACCAATTACATGAATGAGAATTCACTGTCATTAAAACAAACACACAACATGCAGACAATGGGACACAATAATCCCAGACAGACAGACAGACTTAGTTATATGGATGTCAGGGTTCACTTTGGGTCCGTTGTTCTGTAGATCAGTGAGCTGAAGACATCTCTTTCACACACGAACACAGTGGATATACAGAGCAGCTTGCTCTGAATGACAAGACTGTAACTACCAATTGGACAGCATGCAATTGGGGGTAAAAGTAAATAAATGTTTTGACTGTACATAGATAACATGCTACATTAGACTATATATGGATAACAGGCTACATTAGACTATATACAGATAACAGGCTACATTAGACTATATATGATAACAGGCTACATTAGACTATATATGGATATCAGGCTACATTAGACTATATATGATATCAGGCTACATTAGACTATATATGGATAACAGGCTACATTAGACTATATATGGATAACAGGCTACATTAGACTATATATGGATAACAGGCTACATTAGACTTAGATAACAGGCTACATTAGACTAATATGGATAACAGGCTACATTAGACTATATATGGATAACAGGCTACATTAGACTATATATGGATAACAGGCTACATTAGACTATATATGGATAACAGGCTACACTAGACTATATGGATAACAGGCTACATTAGACTATATATGGATAACAGGCTACATTAGACTATATATGGATAACAGGCTACATTAGACTATATATGGATAACAGGCTACATTAGACTATATATGGATAACAGGCTACATTAGACTATATATGGATAACAGGCTACATTAGACTATATATGGATAACAGGCTACATTAGACTATATATGGATAACAGGCTACATTAGACTATATATGGATAACAGGCTACATTAGACTATATATGGATAACAAGCTACATTAGACTATATTTTGACAACAGGCTACAATAAACTATATATGGATAACAGGCTACATTAGACTATATTTTGACAACAGGCTACAATAAACTATATATGGATAACAGGCTACATTAGACTATATATGGATAACAGGCTACATTAGACTATTAGACTATGGATAACAGGATATTTTATGTAATAACAGGCTACATGTGTAAACATACAGTATATAGTGTATAATATGTACTTTAATAAGTGTAGTATCTGGGATCTACATCTGTTTATATTAGTTACTGTGCTGTTACTAAGCAGTAATGTATTACTGCAGTGTTACGTTACTACACCTAATAGGAAATGCACATGCGCACTGGAATGCCGCGAACTGTAGAGCACAAGGGGTTTTGACTAAACGAAAACTAACTGTAACAGTCTCCTGCCTGGTCATTTCTCCACAACACAAATATTACAAATATCAGGTTTTAAAAGTGAGATTTTCATTGGACAGTTACTTTAAGGACCTGCTTCTGTTATTTTATTAAACCTTCTCTCCAACTGCTCTTATCCTTTGTGCTTTTTGTCCCTTCCTGCCTCCCGTCCAGGATTAGAACATCATGCATCTGTTTGACAACGTCATTTAGTGACACTCCCTGTGGGTGTGGCCTAACAGAAGGGACACACATATTTACCCCCACTGCCCCTGCCCCAAGCTCTATCCCAAAAACACCCAGTGGTGCTGTCAGGGGTGTATAATGTATCTCTCCATGGGATCTCCACTCTCCCCTCCACTCCTTGGCCCTCTCTGTCCCCAAAGAGAGATACCTACCTGGGATGGTTGGTCAACAGTTAGGGGGTCAAGAGCCATGCGATGTTGGAGACCATAACACTCATTCTATATGACATCACATTCTCACTTAACAATGACGTAATGTATTCACTAACTACTAGTTGGACAAAATGGTGGACTGTCATTCTTATATCAGGCAATAATCTCACTGCCTGGTCTGAACTTGTTAACTGTGAGATGTATTATTATCAATCATCAAACATTCCAGAATGTTCTATCTCTCTGTGTTCTGGAATGGAATGCCCTCGCTGACTGAATTACCCTCCACACTCCAAACATAGATGTTATGTCATGTTCTGTGTTTTAAAAATGACAATTAATAATATTTAATGTAACTGGTTGTGTGTCTAGGTGCTGAACATTGCTCCTTCTGAAAGTGTCTGTGTATATTTTGTACAGACATGATGATGATGATGAAGATGAATGAACCACTATTGCCCAAATCTCTTATTTGTAGTTACTGTATGTACTGTAAAGTACAAGAGGTGTGATTTTGAAAGAGTTCCATTTTCTCTGTACTGAAGATTCTGTTATAACAAGGTAAAAACAACGACAATGAAGTTTATTCTTAAAAGTTTAGTTAAAAAAATGTCACAACACAGTTTACAAAAAAAAAGATTTGATAAAAGCATTAAGAAACGTTGCATCAAGCAGAACTCTTTCCTGGACGTTGAGGCAAAAGTCTCACAAGTTTGTTTCAGAAACATAACATGAAAAATATAGAATTATATACAATGCATTGGGAAAGTATTCAGACCCCTTGACTTCTTTCAAATGTTGTTACGTTACAGCCTTATTCTAAAATAGATTAAATTAAAATATACCACACTTTCCCATAATGACAAAACAAAAACAGGTTTTTAGAAAGGTTTGAAAATGTATTAAAACTAAAAAACAGAAATATCTTATTTAGATAAGTGTTCAGACCTTTTGCTTTGAGACTCGAAATTGAACTCAGCTGCATCCTGTTTCTATAAATCATCCTTGAGATGTTTCTACAACTTGATTGGAGACCACCTGTAGTAAATTCAATTAATTGGATATGATTTGGAAAGGCACACACCCATCTATATAAGGTCCCACAGTTGACAGTGCATGTCAGAGCAAAAGGAGGATTTGTGCATGTCAGAGCAAAAGGTTGAAGGATTTGTCTTTAGAATCAGAGACAGGATTGTGCTGAGGCACAGATCTGGGGAAGGGTACCAAAACATTTCTGAAGGTCCAAGAACAGAGTGGCCTCCATCATTCTTAAATATAAGAAATTTGGAACCACCAAGACTCTTCCTAGAGCTGGCCACCTGACCAAACTGATCAATCGGGGGAGAAGGGCCTTGGTCAGCGAGGTGACCAAGAACCCGATGGTCACTCTGACAGAGCTCCAGAGTTCCTCTGTGGAGATGGGAGAGCCTTCAAGAAGGACAGCCATCTCTGCAGCACTCCACCAATCAGGCCTTTATGGTAGAGTGGCCAGTTGGAAGCCAATGGCACATGAAAGCCTGCTTGGAGTTTGTCAAAAGGTACCAAAAGACCCTAAGACCATGAGAAACAAGATTATCTGGTCTGATGAAACCAAGATTGAACTCTTTGGCCTGAATGCCAAGCGTCACGTCTGGAGGAAACCTGGCACCATCCCTACGGTGATGCATGGTGTTGGCAGCATTAGGCTGAGGGGATATTTTTCAGAGGCAGGGACTGGGAGACTAGTCAGGATCGAGGGAAATATGAATGGAATGAGAAAAGTACAGAGATCCTTGATGAAAACCAGCTCCAGAGGGCTCAGGGCCTCAGACTGGGGTGAAGGTTCAACCTTCCAATAGGACAAGGACCACAAGCACACAGCCAAGACAAAGCAGGAGTGGCTTCGGGAGAAATCTCAATGTCATTGAGTGGCCCAGCCAGAGCCCGGACTTGAACCTGATCGAACATCTCTGGAGAGACCTAAATATATCTGTTCAGTGATGTTCCCCATCAACATGACCAAGCTTGAGAGCATCTGCAGATAAGAATGGGAGAAACTCCCCAAAAACAGGTGTGCCAAGCTTGTAGCGTCATACCCAAGAAGACTCGAGGCTGTAATCGCTGCCAAAGGTGCTTCGACAAAGTACTGATTAAAGGGTCTGAATACTTATGTAAATGTGATATTGTAGTTTTTTGTATTTATACATTTGCAAAATTGTCTAAAAACCTTTTTTTGCTTCAGCATTATGGGGCTTTGTGTGTAGATTGATGAGGAGAGAACTATTTCATCAATTTGAGGAAAAAGTCAAGGGGTCTGAATACTTTCTGAATACTGGAACTCAAGGTTTCCTACGTCAGGAATACAACATTTTTCAATGTAAAAAAAGATGTAAAAAAATGTTAAGGTCCCTTTCTAATTCATAATTGTTTCAAAGTCATAACTGACCCTAGATCAGAACTCCTACTCTAAGTGTGAATAGAGTCGTCCTGTGGCTCAGTTGGTACAGCATGGAGCATGGGTTCCATTCCTGCTGGGACTTCCCATACGAAAAATGTATTCAGGCATGACTGTAATGACAGTGACAGTGTCTTCTTGATGGCATATATTATTAAATACTATTATAAACGGGGTAGTTTTAGTCCTGGATGCTGATTGGCTGAAACAGCATTTCAGAAGACTATACTGTATATCAGACAATATACCACGGGTATGACGTAAAAAGACTTGTTTACTGTTCTATTTATGTTGTTAACCAGTTTAAAATAAGCCGTGGAACAGTATGTTGGTCATATAACACAAACCCCTGAAGTGGGTTGTTGCCATTATAAAGTTAAGCTATAAGGCCCGAGGAGGTGTGGTATATGGCCAATATACTACCGCTAAGGGCTGTTCATATGCACAATGCAACTCGGAGTGCTTGGATGCAGCCCTTAGCCATGGTATATTGGCCACGTACCACAACCCACACGTACCACAAACATAGAGGTGCCTGATTTTAAACTGGTTACCAATGTACTTAGACCAGTAAATACCAATGTTAATACCCATGGTATACGGTCTGGTATACCACGCCGGTCAGCTAATCAGCATTCAGGGCTCAAACCACCCAGTTTATAATGGTCAATATTCCACACCTCCACAGGCATTATATCACTTAGTTTAGATATACAGGTCCAGATACACAAGGTTTTGTCAAACTTCTTCTGTTCAGGTCTTCTTGGTTCTGGGTTTGTTGTGTTCAGGTCTTCTTCTGGTTCTGGATTTGTTGTGTTCGGGTCTTCTTGGTTCTGGGTCTGTTGTGTTCGGGTCTTCTTGGTTCTGGGTTTGTTGTGTTCGGGTCTTCTTGGTTCTGGGTTTGTTGTGTTCGGGTCTTCTTGGTTCTGGGTTTGTTGTGTTTGGGTCTTCTTGGTTCTGGGTTTGTTGTGTTCAGGTCTTCTTGGTTCTGGGTTTGTTGTGTTCAGGTCTTCTTGGTTCTGGGTTTGTTGTTTTCAGGTCTTCTTGGGTCTGGATTTGTCAGGTCTTCTTGGTTTTGTGTTCAGGTCTTCTTGGTTCTGGATTTGTCAGGTCTTCTTGGTTTTGTGTTCAGGTCTTCTTGGTTCTGGGTTTATTGTGTTCAGGTCTTCTTGGTTCTGGGTTTATTGTGTTCAGGTCTTCTTGGTTCTGGGTTTGTGTTCAGGTCTTCTTGGTTCTGGGTTTGTTGACTGTACTGTAGAGAACAGAGGGAGTCCTCCTCAGCTGCTTGTGCTGCACGTGGACTGAAGAGAGAAACAACAATGTTAAACAAATCTGCATCCCAAATGGTGGCACCCTTTTTGCATGCACTACTTTAACCAGTAGTGAACTAAATAGGGAATAGGGTGCCATTTGGAACAGAAGAGAACAGTTCCTCAAAACCATCATCACATCACTCCTTCATTATAGACATGTCATAGTAACTGTCTTGAGATGTCCATAGTTGGGTTTGTAGTTTGACTTCCATTTGGTCTCAAGAATGTCAACTGTTTTGCTTTTGAATCTAACAACTAAACTGCAGCAAAATGACCTTTCAATGTTAGAATATGCCCCGGGTTCAGCACTGGGAGTTCAATGAAATTCACTTGCAGCATGGACATCCTCATCCTCTTTCTGGGGAACCACTCAGATAGTGGAGTGGAGGACCTTCCTGGTTTTTGAGCCAGAGAAGTGGACACTGGCGTCAGTGAACATCATCCTGGTTTGTCTGTTAATGACATCTGTCTGTGCTGCAGTAGGTTCATTATGTTTGAGATGTTGTCATACACTGGACAGAGAGTCTCACCATGGAGAGCAGCACAGGGAGGAGTGGAAATGTTCCACAAAGAATACACAGTCATCACAGTCATCCTTCTGATTCCAACAGACTCACCTGTCCATCATCTGCTGTGTCTCTTGTGTTGGAGGGTTTGGAGGCCTTCTTCCTGTTTTGCACATTAATTAATAAATACATTACTTCATAAATGAAGTTAACAACAAATCAGAGGGCTACATTTAAATAATGAACAACATGATAATATGCATTTTCACTCACCTGAACCACATGAGTCCAGAGAGACAGAGGATGACAACCAGAACAACCACTATGATTCCTACAGCTGCAGTCAGAACTGAGGTTTGTCCCCCATAATATTTTAATAAGATGATAAGTACTGGCATTTATAACAGACTCACCTGTACCATTGATGCAATACTTGTTAACAGTCTTATGTCAATGTAGTTTTGGAGAAATATATTTGTTTTAAATATAATGAATGAGTTATTGAAGGTGTAATAAGAGTCTCCTTAAGTAACATGTAGTTATAGATTAATATAAGTTGTAATTATCTTTAAAATATGCATTTTCACTCAACTGAACCACATGAGTCCAGAGAGACATAAGCCAGTATGACACCCAGAACCACCATATGATTCCTACAGCTGCATTTGGAACTGAGGTTTTTTCCCTAAAAGAATAATATAGATGATAAGTGAATACAGGTTATTATGAAGTGAAAATGAATATAGGAGCAAAACAGGACATTAATGTAATCCTTGTAATATATAAGCCATGTAGTTATAGTTATAAACCAAAGTTAATAGGCAAACTAGAATAAGATACCTTAAACATCATTTTAAATTATTGAACATCATGTATTGAAGATTGAAGATGTAACTTTACCTGCTACAATGATCATCAGAGCTGTAGAGTTCATAGATCCTCTTCCATTCTGGGCCTCACAGTAATATTCTCCTCTGTCCTCAGAGATGATGTTAGTGATGCTGTAACTCTGTCCTGATGCTTTTGGTGAGGTTACGTTCTTCTTGTACCAGGTGTATTTGTCCACAGGTGGGTTGGCATCACTGCTGCAGGTCAGAGTCACTGAACTGCCCTCCACTATTTCACCAGAGGGACTGACTGACACTGAGGTGTTCTTTGGGGCATCTAGTAAAGCAGAATTTGTCAGAGGTTTAGGACTGTTGTATACTACCTCAAAAGACGTCATGTCTAAAAAAATATGTATCTCAAGTCAGAGGACTATCTAAAACTATCACTTACACAAAACATGAACAATAATACATTTGGAGATACTTTAGGACTTGAGTGTCTACTAAACTATTCTTCAAGTGTTTGAGGTACCGAACATTCTAACTGTTATGTTCTGTTAATTACTGATGTCCCCTTTAAGGATGGAGCACCCTTGGTCATGCGCAGAGTTGTTCTATGTTATTCTGGTACTAACTCGTTTGAGTAAATGTGAAGCTCCAGTTCAATTGCTTGTATTCCGAGTCTTTCTTATTACATAAATAAGTACTAAGTGTTAAGACACTACAATGGCGACGAGGATGATTACCTGCAGTGTGCATCACGAATACAGATGGAGTTCGTAGGAAGAGAGGAAGATTTTGACCCTGTAGCACAACAACTAGCAAGCAGTGAAGACGAGGGGAGAGCTGACGAGAACGAGGCGGCAAATCAAAGACCCATGGAGCCGGAGGTAATGAGAATGGCTAGCATCGGGAAAATAGATGTGTTTGATGACACGCAAGAAAACTGGGCAACTTACATTGAACGACTGGAACAGTACTTCATTGCAAACGACATTGCTGATAACAAAAGAGTACCAGCGTTGTTGAGTTTAATTGGCCCAAAAACATACAGTTTGCTAAGAGATCTGACTGCCCCTCTGAAGCCCTCAAATAAAACATTCACAGAGATTGTGGAGATATTGCAAAATCACCTATCACCTAAACCACTCCTCATCGCGGAACGTTTTCGTTTCCACAAGAGAGATCAGAATGAGGGGGAGGGTGTTAGTACATATGTAGCAGTGTTGAAGAAACTGTCTGAACATTGCCAGTTGGGAGAGAACCTAAATGACACATTCATAAATTTGTTTGTGGACTGAAACATGAACACATTCAAAAACGTTTGCTCACAGAATCAGAGCTCACGTTTGCAAAGGCTGTTGAAATTGCTGTGGCTATGGAAATCTATGGAAATCGAAGTACTGACCTGTCACAAATTTCCCTGCACAAGTTTTCACACAGTCGACAGCGCCCCCGTGTGGCTGAAAAATGCAACAGGTGTGACAGAGATGGTCACAGAGCAGAGGACTGCCGTTTCAAAGACAAAATTTGTCACAAATGCAGTAGAAGGGGGCACATTCAAAGAGCATGCAAAGCAAAATTCAGTCACAACAGGAAAACTGAGAAAATGAAAGGGTCTGTGAATGCACTAGCAGAAAACAGAGGCAGTGATTCAGATGAACGATTAATTGGTACAATGGAGTTAAACACAGTGACTTCTCCCAGCAGTAGCATAATATGGGTGACACCAGATATCGAAGGCAAACCCCTCAAAATGGAGCTGGACACAGGATCTGCAGTGTCTATAATTTCCACTACCGTCTACAATGAGCACTTTAAGGCTATCAAGCTGAAGAACACAAATGTGTTGCTGAAGACATACTCAGGAGAGAGATTGAGCCCAATGGGGGCGTTGCAGGTCAGAGTGCATTATGGGGGGGAAACAAACACAGCAGTTACAGCTGTATGTGGTGCCTGGAACTGGCCCCCCATTATTTGGCAGGGAATGGCTTTCAAAAATAAAGCTGAACTGGTGTGACTTGAAAATGCTCCACACGTTCCAGTCCAAAGAGAATGGTACAGACCAAACACTGGAACACTTGCGGAAGAAATACAACACAGTTTTCAGTGATCAGATGGGAACAGTAAAAGGCTTCACAGCAAAACTTGTACTAAGAGATGATGCAACCCCAAAATTCTGCAAAGCCAGATCTGTTCCATACTCCCTGAGACCAAAGGTGGAAGCGGAAATCGATCGCTTGCAGGATACAGGGATCCTGACGAAAGTGGACAGAAGCGAATGGGCCACACCCATAGTTCCTTTTGTGAAGAAAGAGGGGTCTGTTAGAATGTGTGGGGACTTCAAGGTAACTGTGAATTCAATGTTGCATGTGGACCAATACCCCCTGCCACGCCTGGATGACATCTTTGCTGCACTAGCTGGTGGGAAACACTTGAGTAAAATCGATCTGAAACAGGCTTACCTGCAGCTACCGGTTGAAGAGAGTTCCAAACAGTACCTGACAATAAACACACACAAAGGTCTATACAGGTAAACCGCCTGGTTTTTGGCATTGCATCAGCCCCAGCCATTTGCAACGAACTATTGACCAGATTTTGCAAGGAATCCCAGGAACCCAGTGTATCCTGGATGACATGATCATAACAGGACGCACCGACAAAGAGCACCTGGCTAACCTGGAAGAGGTCCTGAAAAGACTGAAAGAGTATGGTCTACAGGCAAACTTAAAGAAGTGTGAGTTCTTCAAAGACAAGATTGTCTTCTGTGGACATGAGATTGACTGTAATGGATTGCACAAAACACAGGACAAAATCGAGGCAGTGGTACAGGCACCACGACGACAAAATATCACAGAAGTGAGATCTTTCACGGGACTGATCAATTACTACAGAAGATTCCTCCCAAACCTTTCAGCAGTACTCCAGCCTCTAAATCAGCTCCTGGAAAAGAATAGGACATGGCGGTGGACAGAGCCGTGTGAAAATGCATTTTTTTGCATTTTTCATAACATCTGAACAGGTCCTGATACATTACGACCCTGAAATGCCAGTGAAGTTGGCTTGTGATGCGTCCCCTTATGGCTTAGGTGCCGTCCTTTCACACACACCGAAAGATGGGTCAGAGAGGCCAGTTGCATTCGCGTCACGAACATTGAATGATGCAGAGAAAAACTACTCACAAATCGACAAAGAAGCACTGGCACTAGTGTGGGGCGGCAAGACATTCCACCCATACCTATATGGCAGTGTTTCACACTGGTTACAGATCACCAGCCGTTGCTTTCCATTTTCAGTCCAAAGAAAGGCATTCCGGCGATGACAGCAGCCAGGTTACAGCGATACGCCCTGTTCCTTGCCAGTCATATGTATGACATTGAGTTTAAGCCGTCATCCCTCCACACAAATGCAGATGGATTATCCAGACTGCCGTGTACAAGAGAAAGACAAAGGAGGGTGGATGCAGTGGACATGTTCCATACCGCTCAGCTTGAGGCACTACCAGTCACAAGCACAGTTATCAAACAGGAGACAAGGAAAGATGTGACCTTGTCACAAGTGTACACCTACACCATGTCAGGATGGCCAGCTACTGGCAGAAAGGAGCTGACTCCGTATTTCCAGCGGAGAAATGAAATTACAACGTACCAAGGATGTTTGATGTGGGGAATGAGAGTCATGATACCCCAGAAATGCCAACATCTAGTTTTGCAGCAATTACATGAAGGTCATGTTGTCAAAATGAAGCTGCTCGCAAGGAGCCACTTCTGGTGGGCAGGTCTGGATCAACAGATAGAAAACATGGTGAAGAACTGTAGTGGATGTTTGGAAACCCTTCACATGCCTGCTCCTGTCCCAGTCCACCCATGGGAATGGCCCGCAGAGCCATGGTAGAGAATTCATGTGGACTACGCTGGTCCCTTTGAAAAGCACATGTTTCTGGTTATAGTTGATGTCCATTCCAAATGGCCAGAGGTGTTTTGCACTGACTCCTCCACCTCAGCTCAGACGATAGAGTGTCTCAGAACAACGTTTGCACGCTTCGGTTTGCCACTGCAGCTGGTAAGTGACAACGCGCAAGCTTTTGTAAGTGACGAGTTTACAAGATTCATGTCAGTAAATGGAATCAAACACTCAACCTCAGCTCCAAACCACCCTGCCACCAATGGGCTGTCAGAACGCTTTGTGCAAACCCTAAAGCAAGGACTCCGTGCAGCAAAACGAGACGAAGGGACTTTGCAAACAAAACTGGCCAAGTTCCTGGCCTCCTACCGAAACACCCCACATGCCACGACAAATGAAAGCCCAGCCGCACTGATGTTCGGGAGGCCTCTCCGCACACAGCTGGACATCATGAAGCCAAACAGGCGTAATGAAGTGCTGAACAAACAAGCCAAGATGCTCTCCGGTGGCCGGGAGCGCCATCTCCAAACAGGACAGGAAGTGATGGTGCGAGACTACAGAAGAGGAGGGAAATGGACAAGAGGGGCCGTACACACACAAACAGGACCCAGAACTTACCAGGTTCAAGTGAGCCCAGACATAATGTGGCGGCGTCACATTAACCAAATGCATTCCACAGAAAACAGCACAACAATCGAGAGACAACAGGCACAGGATCAGAGATCAATGAGAGTCACACAGGGAACTGTAGAGGACGGTGGGGCAGTAGAGAGAACAGGCACAGAGATCCTGAGAGTCACACAGGGAACTGTAGAGGACGGTGGGGCAGTAGAGAGAACAGTAGAGACACAGGGAACAGGCAGATCCTGAGAGTCACACAGGGAACTGTAGAGGACGGTGGGGCAGTAGAGACAACAGGCACAGAGATCCTGAGAGTCACACAGGGAACTGTAGAGGACGGTGGGGCAGTAGAGACAACAGGCACAGAGATCCTGAGAGTGACACACAGGGAACTGTAGAGGACGGTGGGGCAGGAGACAACAGGCACAGAGATCCTGAGAGTGACACACAGGGAACTGTAGAGGACGGTGGGGCAGTAGAGACAACAGGCACAGAGATCCTGAGAGTCAC
The DNA here is from genome assembly GCF_018296145.1 of Oncorhynchus tshawytscha. Classification (NCBI taxonomy): domain Eukaryota; kingdom Metazoa; phylum Chordata; class Actinopteri; order Salmoniformes; family Salmonidae; genus Oncorhynchus; species Oncorhynchus tshawytscha. The sequence continues at coordinate 106,057 of NW_024609377.1, read as the reverse complement.
ACAGGGAACTGTAGAGGACGGTGGGGCAGTAGAGAGAACAGGCACAGAGATCCTGAGAGTCACACAGGGAACTGTAGAGGACGGTGGGGCAGTAGAGAACAGGAGACAGCACAGAGATCCTGAGAGTGACACACAGGGAACTGTAGAGGACAGGTGGGGATCAGTAGGGAACTGTAGAACAGGCACAGGCACAGAGATCCTGAGAGTCACACAGGGAACTGTAGAGGACGGTGGGGCAGTAGAGACAACAGGCACAGAGATCCTGAGAGTCACACAGGGAACTGTAGAGGACGGTGGGGCAGTAGAGAGAACAGGCACAGAGATCCTGAGAGTCACACAGGGAACTGTAGAGGACGGTGGGGCAGTAGAGAGAACAGGCACAGAGATCCTGAGAGTCACACAGGGAACTGTAGAGGACGGTGGGGCAGTAGAGAGAACAGGGACACAGGCACAGAGATCCTGAGGGAACTGTAGAGGACGGTGGGGCAGTAGAGAGAACAGGCACAGAGATCCTGAGAGTGAGAACTGTAGAGGACACAGTAGAGAGAACAGGGACAGAGATCTGTAGAGGACGGTGGGGCAGTAGAGAGAACAGGCACAGAGATCCTGAGAGTGACACACAGGGAACTGTAGAGGACGGTGGGCAGTAGAGAGAACAGGCACAGAGAGAGGACGGTCCTGAGAGTCCTGAGAGTCACACACAGGGAACTGTAGAGGACGGTGGGGCAGTAGAGAGAACAGGCACAGAGATCCTGAGAGTCACACACAGGGAACTGTAGAGGACGGTGGGGCAGTAGAGAGAACAGGCACAGAGATCCTGAGAGTGACACACAGGGAACTGTAGAGGACGGTGGGGCAGTAGAGAGAACAGGCACAGAGATCCTGAGAGTGACACAGGGAACTGTAGGCACAGAGAGATCCTGAGAGTGACACACAGGGAACTGTAGACAGTAGAGAGAACAGGGAACTGTAGGGAGGACGGTGGGGCAGTAGAGAGAACAGGCACAGAGATCCTGAGAGTCACACAGGGAACTGTAGAGAGACGGTCCTGGGTGCAGGGAACTGTAGAGGACGGTGGGGCAGTAGGAGAACAGGGAGAGAGATCCTGAGAGTGACACACAGGGAACTGTAGAGGACGGTGGGGCAGTAGAGAGAACAGGCACAGAGATCCTGAGAGTCACACAGGAGGTCACAGGAACTGTAGAGGACGGTGGGGCAGTAGAGAGAACAGGCACAGAGATCCTGAGAGTGACACACCTGGGGGGAACTGTAGAGGACGGTGGGGCAGTAGAGAGAACAGGCACAGAGAGATCCTGAGAGTCACACAGGGAACTGTAGAGGACGGTGGGGCAGTAGAGAGAACAGGCACAGAGATCCTGAGAGTGACACACAGGGAACTGTAGAGGACGGTGGGGCAGTAGAGAGAACAGGCACAGAGATCCTGAGAGTGACACACAGGGAACTGTAGAGGACGGTGGGGCAGTCCTGAGAGACAACAGGCACAGGGAACACACAGGGAACTGTAGAGGACGGTGGGGCAGTAGAGAGAACAGGCACAGAGATCCTGAGAGTGACACACAGGGAACTGTAGAGGACGGTGGGGCAGTAGAGAGAACAGGCACAGAGATCCTGAGAGTGACACACAGGGAACTGTAGAGGACGGTGGGGCAGTAGAGAGGCACACAGATCCTGAGAGTGACACAGGGGAACTGTAGAGGACGGTGGGGCAGTAGAGAGAACAGGCACAGAGAGATCCTGAGAGTGACACACAGGGAACTGTAGAGGACGGTGGGGCAGTAGAGAACTGTAACAGGCACAGAGATCCTGAGAGTGACACACAGGGAACTGTAGAGGACGGTGGGGCAGTAGAGAGAACAGGCACAGAGAGATCCTGAGAGTCACACACAGGGAACTGTAGAGGACGGTGGGGCAGTAGAGAGAACAGGCACAGAGATCCTGAGAGTGACACACAGGGAACTGTAGAGGACGGTGGGGCAGTAGAGAACAACAGGCACAGAGATCCTGAGAGTCCTGAGAGTGACACAGGGAACTGTAGAGGACGGTGGGGCAGTAGAGAGAACAGGCACAGAGAGAGATCCTGAGAGTGACACACAGGGAACTGTAGGGAACGGTGGGGGGCAGTAGAGAGAACAGGCACAGAGATCCTGAGAGTCACACACAGGGAACTGTAGAGGACGGTGGGGCAGTAGAGAGAACAGGCACAGAGAGATCCTGAGAGTGACACACAGGGAACTGTAGAGGACGGTGGGGCAGTAGAGAGAACAGGCACAGAGAGATCCTGAGAGTGACACACAGGGAACTGTAGAGGTGACGGTGGGGCAGTAGAGAGAACAGGCACAGAGAGAGTCCTGAGAGTGGGGCACACACAGGGAACTGTAGAGGGAACTGGAGGGGCAGTAGAGAGAACAGGCACAGAGATCCTGAGAGTCACACACAGGGAACTGTAGAGGACGGTGGGGCAGTAGAGACAACAGGCACAGAGATCCTGAGAGTCACACACAGGGAACTGTAGAGGACGGTGGGGCAGTAGAGACAACAGGCACAGAGATCCTGAGAGTGACACACAGGGAACTGTAGAGGACGGTGGGGCAGTAGAGAGAACAGGCACAGAGATCCTGAGAGTGACACACAGGGAACTGTAGAGGACGGTGGGGCAGTAGAGAGAACAGGCACAGAGAGATCCTGAGAGTGACACACAGGGAACTGTAGAGGACGGTGGGGCAGTAGAACTGTAGAGAACAGGGGACAGAGAGAGTCAGAGATCCTGAGAGTGACACACAGGGAACTGTAGAGGACAGTGGGGCAGTAGAGAGAACAGGCACAGAGAGATCCTGAGAGTGACACACAGGGAACTGTAGAGGACGGTGGGGCAGTAGAGAGAACAGGCACAGAGATCCTGAGAGTGACACACAGGGAACTGTAGAGGACGGTGGGGCAGTAGAGAGAACAGGCACAGAGATCCTGAGAGTGACACACAGGGAACTGTAGAGGACGGTGGGGCAGTAGAGAGAACAGGCACAGAGAGATCCTGAGAGTGACACACAGGGAACTGTAGAGGACGGTGGGGCAGTAGAGAGAACAGGCACAGAGATCCTGAGAGTGACACACAGGGAACTGTAGAGGACAGTGGGGCAGTAGAACTGAGAACAGGCACAGAGAGATCCTGAGAGTGACACACAGGGAACTGTAGAGGACGGTGGGGCAGTAGAGAGAACAGGCACAGAGATCCTGAGAGTGACACACAGGGAACTGTAGAGGACGGTGGGGCAGTAGAGAGAACAGGCACAGAGATCCTGAGAGTGACACACAGGGAACTGTAGAGGACGGTGGGGCAGTAGAGAGAACAGGCACAGAGATCCTGAGAGTGACACACAGGGAACTGTAGAGGACGGTGGGGCAGTAGAGAGAACAGGCACAGAGATCCTGAGAGTCACACACAGGGAACTGTAGAGGACGGTGGGGCAGTAGAGACAACAGGCACAGAGATCCTGAGAGTCACACACAGGGAACTGTAGAGGACGGTGGGGCAGTAGAGACAACAGGCACAGAGATCCTGAGAGTCCTGAGGGAACTGTAGAGTGGGGCAGTAGAGACACACACAGGGAACTGGGAACTGTAGAGGACGGTGGGGCAGTAGAGACAACAGGCACAGAGATCCTGAGAGTCACACACAGGGAACTGTAGAGGACGGTGGGGCAGTAGAGAGAACAGGCACAGAGATCCTGAGAGTGACACACAGGGAACTGTAGAGGACGGTGGGGCAGTAGAGAGAACAGGCACAGAGATCCTGAGAGTCACACACAGGGAACTGTAGAGGACGGTGGGGCAGTAGAGAGAACAGGCACAGAGATCCTGAGAGTCACACAGGGAACTGTAGAGGACGGTGGGGCAGTAGAGAGAACAGGCACAGAGATCCTGAGAGTCACACACAGGGAACTGTAGAGGACGGTGGGGCAGTAGAGAGAACAGGCACAGAGAGATCCTGGGGCAGAGTCACACACAGGGAACTGTAGAGGACGGTGGGGCAGTAGAGACAACAGGCACAGAGAGATCCTGAGAGTCACACACAGGGAACTGTAGAGGACGGTGGGGCAGTAGAGACAACAGGCACAGAGAGATCCTGAGAGTCACACACAGGGAACTGTAGAGGACGGTGGGGCAGTAGAGACAACAGGCACAGAGAGATCCTGAGAGTCACACAGGGAACTGTAGGGAACTGTAGAGGACAGGTGGGAGATCCTGCAGGGAACTGTAGAGACAGTAGAGGCACAGGCACAGAGATCCTGAGAGTCACACACAGGGAACTGTAGAGGACGGTGGGGCAGTAGAGACAACAGGCACAGAGAGATCCTGAGAGTCACACACAGGGAACTGTAGAGGACGGTGGGGCAGTAGGACAACAGGCACAGAGAGATCCTGTAGGGAACTGTAGAGGACGGTGGGGCAGTAGAGAGAACAGGCACAGAGAGATCCTGAGAGTGACACACAGGGAACTGTAGAGGACGGTGGGGCAGTAGAGAGAACAGGCACAGAGATCCTGAGAGTGACACACAGGGAACTGTAGAGGACGGTGGGGCAGTAGAGAGAACAGGCACAGAGAGATCCTGAGAGTGACACACAGGGAACTGTAGAGGACGGTGGGGCAGTAGAGAGAACAGGCACAGAGAGATCCTGAGAGTGACACACAGGGAACTGTAGAGGACGGTGGGGCAGTAGAGAGAACAGGCACAGAGATCCTGAGAGTCACACACAGGGAACTGTAGAGGACGGTGGGGCAGTAGAGAGAACAGGCACAGAGATCCTGAGAGTCACACACAGGGAACTGTAGAGGACGGTGGGGCAGTAGAGAGAACAGGCACAGAGAGATCCTGAGAGTCACACACAGGGAACTGTAGAGGACGGTGGGGCAGTAGAGACAACAGGCACAGAGAGATCCTGAGAGTGACACACAGGGAACTGTAGAGGACGGTCCTGGGGCAGTAGTAGAGAAACAGGCACAGAGAGATCCTGAGAGTGACACACAGGGAACTGTAGAGGACGGTGGGGCAGTAGAGACAACAGGCACAGAGATCCTGAGAGTGACACACAGGGAACTGTAGAGGACGGTGGGGCAGTAGAGAGAACAGGCACAGAGATCCTGAGAGTGACACACAGGGAACTGTAGAGGACGGTGGGGCAGTAGAGAGAACAGGCACAGAGAGACACACAGGGAACTCCTGAGAGTGACACACAGGGAACTGTAGAGGACGGTGGGGCAGTAGAGAGAACAGGCACAGAGAGAGGACGGTCCTGAGAGTGACACACAGGGAACTGTAGAGGACGGTGGGGCAGTAGAGAGAACAGGCACAGAGAGATCCTGAGAGTGACACACAGGGAACTGTAGAGGACGGTGGGGCAGTAGAGAGAACAGGCACAGAGATCCTGAGAGTCCACACAGGGAACTGTAGAGTGACAGGCACAGGGAACTGTAGAGGACGGTGGGGCAGTAGAGAGAACAGGCACAGAGAGATCCTGAGAGTGACACACAGGGAACTGTAGAGGACGGTGGGGCAGTAAAGAGACCCCAGGCTGAAAGAAGGGAACGTGTTGATGAAGGTGCTGCTATAGCAGGAGCTATAATGGAACAAGCACACACTGAGGATGTTCAGGAGCCTCCAGACAATCCGAGGCCCTACCCAGAACGAAGGCACCGTCCACCAGACAGACTAGACTTATAAACAAACAAACAAAAACTAACTGTTCAAGTTCAAATTAAAAGATGCAAAATAACTACAACAAGTTCTGGGAAATGTTTAAGTTGTGGTTTGGTAAAAGTAACTCTGATTGTATAAGAGAAGGAATGTTATGTTCTGTTAATTACTGATGTCCCCTTTAAGGATGGAGCACCCTTGGTCATGCGCAGAGTTGTTCTATGTTATTCTGGTACTAACTCGTTTGAGTAAATGTGAAGCTCCAGTTCCATTGCTTGTATTCCGAGTCTTTCTTATTACATAAATAAGTACTAAGTGTTAAGACACTACACTAACTATAGACATGCATACATATATGACATCGTCTGTAATTTCTATGTAATGATGTAATGAATATTGATAGATAAAGCAGTAATACCCTTCTTATTGACCTTAAATGATTGATACTTTCTAAGTAGAATAGTAGTTTAATTCATACTCACACTGCAGGAGAGTGGAGGTCCTCATGGTGTTCTACAGTACAGGAGTAACTGTCCACAGAATGACCCAACACTACTAGGATATTACTAGAGTATTGTTGGGAAGTGGGCTCATCTAGACGTTGTCCGTTCTTGTACCAGATGTAGGTGGGGTTGTCAGTCAGAGTACAGGTGGTGATACAGGTCAGTGTCTTCTGTCCCTCTGCAGCAGGAGTCACCTTCACCTGCAGACCTGAAACAATATGTATAAAACCACATACACCTCTGTGTTAACAGGATGGTTCATATATTTATCCTGTAATTCATTATGATTTACAGTTGTATCATACAGTGTAGTATTACCTGTGACAGACAGAGTTGTTCCTGGTAAACTATGACCCCATTCAAACTTGTCTGTTTTAAAAGTGAAGCGATACTCAGCTGAGTCCTCCTCTCTCAGATCTGTGATTCTCAGGATGCAGGGATCTTTATATAACTCTTTGTCAGGGTACTCCACACGACCTGCATACCCTGGGTCTGTGGTTAGGTCTTCAGGGGTCGACTTATCACTTCTAAACCAGAATGATGATGTGGTGGAATAATAACCAACATAAGTACAGGATATGTCCACTGTTGACCCCTTCAAGACACAGATTCTCCTCTTGGTGTAAGTCACTCTGTTGCATCTCTGACCCTGAACACCTGAAACACAGTGACATAACACGAGGACAACTAGATTATATTCTCAGTTCTTTCTAGAAATGCTAAAAGTTCTCAACTTCTCAAAGTGAAACCAACACACACAGAGGTTAAACAGTATTGTTAATAAAGAAACACTCACACACTGCAGGAGAGAGGAGATCCTCATGACCTTTTACAGCACAGGAGTAACTATCGTCATAGTTACTGGAGACTGGGTCTTTGTACTGGGGGGAGTTGCTCTCATCTAGATGTTGTCCGTTCTTGTACCAGATATAGATGGGGTTGGGGTTACTCAGAGTACAGGTGGTGCTACAGGACAGTGTCTTATACTCTGAACTCCATTTAGGAATCACCTCCACCTGAGAACCTGAATTAAAGGAGAGCAAAAAAGAGTATATGGTTCAGAATTGGTGTGAGTTAATTATTAACATCATGACTCTTCAAAACGGTATAATGTGGTGTGTTACCTGTGACAGTCAGAGTTGTTCCAGGGAAGCTGGACCCCCATCTTGCCTCATCAGTTGTAAATCTGAACTTGTACTCAGTTGAGTCACTTTCTCTCAGGTCTGTGATTCTCAGGGTGGAGACCTTTTCTGTTTGTCGATGGTATTCCACACGATCTGCATACTCTGGGTTCAGGCTCAGGTCTTTAGTTACACCAGACTTCCATTTGCTGAACCAGGACACTTCTGTGACGTTATGCCAACTGGGATGTGTGTAAAAGCAGGATATGTCCACTGTTGACCCTTTCAAAGCACAGATACTCTGATGGGTGTAAGTCACATTCATACAGCTCTCATCCACAACACCTGAAACAAAATGTAACTGATCAATTTCTGAAACCATAATGAGACTAAATGTTTTAGATGTATTTGGACAGGTTCATTTGGAATAATAAACAATATATATATTGACATAAATCTATAAAACTGTTTATCATTCCAATATATCTAGTTAAGAATATTGACAGAGAAAGTAAAACCATTCTTATTTGTTCCAAATGATACCACATAAAATACTAGTTTCATTCATACTCACACACTGCAGGAGAGTGGAGATCCTCATGGCCTTTTACAGCACAGGAGTAACTGTCTTCATAGTTACTGGAGACTGAGTCTTTGTACTGGGGGGAGGTGCTCTCATCTAGATGTTGTCCGTTCTTGTACCAGATGTAGGTGGGGTTGTCAGTCAGAGTACAGGTGGTGATACAGGTCAGTGTCTTCTGTCCCTCTGCAGCAGGAGTCACCTTCACCTGCAGACCTGAAACAATATGTATAAAACCACATACACCTCTGTGTTAACAGGATGGTTCATATATTTATCCTGTAATTCATTATGATTTACAGTTGTATCATACAGTGTAGTATTACCTGTGACAGACAGAGTTGTTCCTGGGAAACTATGACCCCATTCAAAGTTGTCTGTTTTAAAAGTGAAGCGATACTCAGCTGAGTCCTCCTCTCTCAGATCTGTGATTCTCAGGGTGAAGGGACCTCTGTATGTTCCAGTGTACTCCACACGACCTGCATACCCTGGGTCTGTGGTTAGGTCTTCAGGGGTCGACTTATCACTTCTAAACCAGAATGATGATGTGGTGGAATAATAACCAACATAAGTACAGGATATGTCCACTGTTGACCCCTTCAAGACACAGGTTCTCCTCTTGGTGTAAGTCACTCTGTAGCATCTCTGACCCTGAACACCTGAAACACAGTGACATAACAAGAGGTCAACTGGATTGTGTTCTCAGTTCTATCTAGAAATGCTAACAGTTCTCATATTACAAAATGAAACCAACACAGACACAGATATACATTGTATACAGTTTTACAGTGATGTATTAGGGATCTATTTAGTTTTTGTTTTGGGGAGGATTGTGTGTTTTTTTTAACATTCAGTCCAGGATTTCCACATCCGGCTTCTTCACCTGTGGGATCATCTGAGAACAGCCACCCAGACAGCTGATGAAACTGAGGAGTAATTCTGTCTGTGATAAAGCCCTTTTGTTGGGAAAACCTCAGTCTGATTGGCTCCCCAGTGGGTGGGCCTATGCCCTCCCAAGCCCACCCATGGTTGTGACCCTGCCCAGTCATGTGAAATCCATAGATTAGGACCTAATGAATATACAGTATTTCAACTGACTGATGACCTTATATGAACTGTAACTCAGTAATATGGTTGAAATTGTTGCATGTTGCATTTATATTTTTGTTCAGAATAATTGTATATGTATTTATGTAAAACATAGGAACCACAATGGATATAAGTCCCCAACTTTATTGTGCAATCCTTTAAAACAACAATCCTGTTCACTTAAAATAATATTGTTTATATATGTATTTCTTTAACTGACAAATAAAATCAATCAGTCAATCAATCCAAACCGAGCAGCAGCCATTTGATGAACGGAAAGAGACATTTGTTACAAAACACCAACAAGTTGAATGACATTCAGAGATTGTCAGGCCTTCAATACTGGGTAAGACTACAAGGTAGGGAGGGATGTATTCTCTGTTTGTCCAGATTTACATTGTCTATTTATTGTGGTGTTGAAAACACAAACCATGACATTGAAGTGCCTGAAGTCGGTATGCTTTGTTTATTGGTTGTGTGCTGCATTGGCACAGAAACCTGTTGGTGGAAAATGTGTTGCATATATTTTGTATATGATCGCAGTGTAATGGAACAGGCAGGCAGGGTGAGCTTGTCTGTGGTGGTCGGGAACCCTCAACCTTCTGGCCCGTAGCCCTGCGTGGCATCGATCAGGCCTCAAAAGCAGGCTGAAGTGGCAAAGTCGGTATTCACGTTTATAAATGCAGGTCTCTACAGTTATTCTTATTTGTGGTCGTAAACATTATTTTGAGTTAATTCTATGAGGGGGAGGGTGTTCAATTTATTTTACAGTACAAGGGGAGGGTCATGTGAAAATATTTTAAACTTTGAAGACCAGTCCTGTCCCATCCCCCAGTAAATTTCAATCTGTCCCTTATTAATGAATAAACACTCACAAACTGCAGGAGAGAGGAGATCCTCATGGCTTTTTACAGCACAGGAGTAGCTGTCTTCATAGTTACTGGAGACTGAGTCTTTGTACTGGGGGGAGGTGCTCTCATCTAGTTGTTGTCCGTTCTTGTACCAGATGTAGGTGGGGTTGTCAGTCAGAGTACAGGTGGTGATACAGGTCAGTGTCTTCTGTCCCTCTGCAGCAGGAGTCACCTTCACCTGCAGACCTGAAACAATATGTATAAAACCACATACACCTCTGTGTTAACAGGATGGTTAATATATTTTCTCCTGTAATTCATTATGATTTACAGTTGTATCATACAGTGTAGTATTACCTGTGACAGACAGAGTTGTTCCTGGGAAACTATGACCCCAATCAAAGTTGTCTGTTTTAAAAGTGAAGCGATACTCAGCTGAGTCCTCCTCTCTCAGATCTGTGATTCTCAGGGTGAAGGGACCTCTGTATGTTCCAGTGTACTCCACACGACCTGCATACCCTGGGTCTGTGGTTAGGTCTTCAGGGGTCGACTTATCACTTCTAAACCAGAATGATGATGTGGTGTAATAATAACCAACATAAGTACAGGATATGTCCACTGTTGACCCCTTCAAGACACAGATTCTCCTCTTGGTGTAATTCACTCTGCTGCAGCTCTGACCCTGAACACCTGAAACACAGTGACATAACAAGAGGATCATTAGGATTGTGTTCTCAGTTCTTTCTAGAAATGCTCAAAGTTCTCAAGTTCTCATAGTGAAACCAACACACAGTATAATGTATTAAATGAACACTCACACACTGCAGGAGAGTGGAGGTCCTCATGGCCTTTTACAGCACAGGAGTAACCATCAATATAGTTGCTGGAGACTGTGTTTTTGTACTGGGGGGAGGTGCTCTCATCTAGATGTTGTCCGTTCTTGTACCAGATGTAGGTGGGGTTGTCAGTCAGAGTACAGGTGGTGCTACAGGTCAGTGTCTTATCCTGATGTCCACCAGTCACCTTCACCTGAAGACCTGGAGAAAAAACAATATCACTGTAAATCCCTTTATCACTGACTTATCACTCTAATACAAAGATGGAAGAAATCCTATGTCATACATACAAAAACACAAACCAAGACAATTTTCCTGAACTAAATGGAATTCAACAGTTTAACTATATTGAATGTAACTGTACCTGTGACAGACAGAGTGACTCCAGGACGTCCATAATATTTCCCTCCTTCCTGATCTGTTAGTAATCTGAACTTGTACGTAGCTGAGTCTCTCTCTCTCAGGTCTGTGATTTTCAGGGTACAGTCTTTCTTCTTATCTCCATGATACTCCAGACGACCTGCATACTCTGGGTTCTGACCTAGATCTTTAGGTTCTACACCAGTCCCCCATTCAGTGAACCAGAAGGTTGTTGTGACTTTACCTCTGGGATATTTGTAAGAGCAGAACAGATCCACTGATGACCCCTTCAAGGTGCAGATACTCTGAGTGGTGTATGTAACACTCCAGCCATACTGACCCAGTACCACTGAAACACAGTTAGACATCACAATGGTATCAGAATTAGAACAAGGTATTCTGGCTCACACTTTGTTTATGGTTTGTCCACACTTTGTTGCCACATTGGAAACCTCAGTGAGGTGTGAAACATAACTATTTAAAGTGAAGTGGAGATGCCTAACAGAACACAAGCAAATGTAATACAAATGTCTGTAGATTGACAAACATATAAGTTATGAATGAGACCATACCTGTCACAGACCAGAGAAAGACCACCAACACACTTCCTGCTGTTCTCAAGGCCATTGTTGCATCTCCCACCCTGCAGTCTTAGAAACATAAACAACAACTCACTCTATAGCTGGTGAATAACTCCACCTGATACATTGAAGTAGAAACTGTAAATGGGGTACAGGGCCTCATTACTGAAAATGAACAGGCTCATATTGTATTGTGTTGTATTGTGCTATATGGTTGTCTATGTGAATACTGTCTGTCTGTAAGTCTACTGCACTATGTATGTATGTAATGTGTGTGATGTGTCACTGACTTATGCATGTTTGTCTACGTCTGTCTACTTAAACTGACATGATGCAAAAATAAATTCCTAATATATACAGGAGTCATCATCATCATTGTAAACAACATAAACAACAACCACTTATTGACCAGATGTGTAGAACTGTAAACACATATTTCTATATTGATTGTTCTCAAGCTGTTTTATTCTCAGAACCCCAAATATAGGAGGATAAATGTTCAATCCTCTACAGTCCATCAAGCTGTACAGCAGCCTAAAGACTGACCACCAGGTTCAATGACAGCACCTATCCCCAAGCTGTGAGGCTAAACAGCCAGTGACTAAAGACTGACCACCAGGTTCAATGACAGCACCTGTCCCCAAGCTGTGAGGCTAAACAGCCAGTGACTAAAGACTGACCACCAGGTTCAATGACAGCACCTGTCCCCAAGCTGTGAGGCTAAACAGCCAGTGACTAAAGACTGACCACCAGGTTCAATGACAGCACCTGTCCCCAAGCTGTGAGGCTAGCCAGTGACTAAAGAATGACCACCAGGTTCAATGACAGCACCTATCCCCAAGCTGTGAGGCTAAACAGCCAGTGACTAAAGACTGACCACCAGGTTCAATGACAGCACCTATCCCCAAGCTGTGAGGCTAAACAGCCAGTGACTAAAGACTGACCACCAGGTTCAATGACAGCACCTATCCCCAAGCTGTGAGGCTAAACAGCCAGTGACTAAAGACTGACCACACAGGTTCAATGACAAACTATCCTATGAATGAGACTAACACCAGTGACAACCAGAATGACACACCAAATTATACATTCCCTCAAGTTTTTGACTGTATGACTAAAAACCAATACCAAAAACTATATTTCAAGATATTGTCAAACAGCCAGTTCTAAGAGTGACCACCAGGTTCAAATGGGGTACAGGTCTTCCCCAAGGCTCTTGAGTCAACTGTAGTGGTAGTGACTGAAAGAATGACCACCAACATATTGTCAAGAGTAGTTCAGAGTGAGTGAAGAGGACATTTGACAAATTATAAAAGCAGTCATAAAAAGTTTGGCAAGTAGTGGATGCAGAACTGTCCTTCCTGTTTAGTAAAGACATTAAACATCCACGACTAAAGACCATGACCAAAACGCCAATATAAAGGGCTGTCATACTGTAATAAACAGAACCATTGTGTAAAAGATAAGTCACCAGGCATATATTTATTTTAAGCTGTAAAATGTGTCAGTGATTTTCACTTGGTCTTTTATAAACAGCCAGTGACTAAAGACTGACCACCAGGTTCAATGACAGCAAACCCCAATGTGAGGCTAAACAGCCAGTGATAAATGACCACCAGGTTCAATGACAGCACCTGTCCCCAAGCTGTGAGGCTAAACAGCCAGTGACTAAAGAATGACCACCAGGTTCAATGACAGCACCTATCCCCAAGCTGTGAGGCTAAACAGCCAGTGACTAAAGAATGACCACCAGGTTCAATGACAGCACCTATCCTCAAGCTGTGAGTTCTATATACAGAGGCTAAACAGCCAGTGACTAAAGAATGACCACCAGGTTCAATGACAGCACCTATCCTAAGCTGTGAGGCTAAACAGCCAGTGACTAAAGACTGACCACCAGGTTCAATGACAGCACCTATCCTCATTTGTGAGGCTAAACAGCCAGTGACTTTCACTTCTCTCACATGGTCTTCCTCTCATTCTCACCACACACACACACACACACACACACACACACACAACTGTATACCACACACAAAAATGATACATTACCCTCAAGTTTTGACTTATGACTAAAAACAAATAACCAAAAACTATATTTCAAGATATTGTCAAGAGTAGTTCCAGAGTGAAGTGAAGAGGAGAGGTCTTGTACAGTGAGTCAACTGTCTGGTAGTGAGTGAAAACAAGAAGTGTTGACACATTATAAAAGCAGTCAGAACACAAGTAGTGGATGCAGAACTGTCCTTCCTGTTTAGTAAAGACATTAACATCCACGACAACCAGACCAACACGCCAGAAAAGGGCTGTTACTGTAATAGAACAGAAATTGTGTAAAAGATAAGTCTGGGCATATATTTATTTAATTTTTAAAAAAATGTGTCAATTTTCACTGTGGTCTTTTATACTACATACAGAACCATGTAAACAATGTGTTGACTAAACTATTTATAACATTAACATTTTAATGACCTACCTTGCCCTTCTGAGTTCTGTATATACAGGTCAAAGTTCCATGATGTTATTCAATTAGAACCCATTCAATTTAAACACCCATGACCATCACTCCTCATCAGCTGCATCAAAGTGGTACTGAAGGTTCCAGTGTTCTAGAGTAGAGCTCCACCTACTGGCATCTCAACATTACTGCAGCCTCCAGTCCTCATGATGTCCTCATTCATTTGGGAAGTAATAGGAATAAATTGAATGGTGTTCCTGTCATTCCAGCCATTATAATGAGCCCATCCTCCTGTATACCAGCCTCCTCTGTTGTACAGTACTGGTAGAAGCTGTATCTAGGAGAGGCAGGAATGAACATCACCAGCCTGCTGTACTGACTGTGTGGTCTTTTGTAGTCTGCTGTCCATAAATACCATTTACACTCAGAAGCAATGTACAGTTTTTGTGCATATATTTGACCTATGGGTGGTCCTAAACAAACCCACCAACGTTGTGGTGCCATGTTCTACCAACTGAGCCACAGAGGAACATATTCTGAATAGTGTAATGTGCATATATAGATTTCTGATATGATTCAGGAGGCCTGTGAGAGGACAGACAGGAAAGTAGAACCATGACACTGTGTCTCATGTTAATACTACATCTAAACCAACAAACACAACCCACCATCACTGTGTCTCATGTTAATACTACTCCTAAACACAACCCACCATCACTGTGTCTCATGTTAATACTACTCCTAAACACAACCCACCATCACTGTGTCTCATGTTAATACTACTCCTAAACACAACCCACCATCACTGTGTCTCATGTTAATATCTACTCCTAAACACAACCCACCATCACTGTGTCTACTCCTAAACACAACCCACCATCACTGTGTCTCATGTTAATACTACTCCTAAACACAACCCACCATCACTGTGTCTCATGTTAATACTACTCCTAAACACAACCCACCATCACTGTGTCTCATGTTAATACTACTCCTAAACACAACCCACCATCACTGTGTCTCATGTTAATACTACTCCTAAACACAACCCACCATCACTGTGTCTATACTACTCCTAAATCTCTTATGAAGCATCAACTCAATCACTTTTACTCTTACTTTAGGCCACTTTCAAAATGTCTCCACAACAAATCTATTGCTCTCAGAGCTCTTAAAATAGCATGTACAAGTATTTATGTGAAACCACATTTACATTGTATATCCCACCTTTTGTAGCAGACAATATAGCTCAGTATTTGTGAGCTATATTGTATGCTACAATCATTTAGGTTGTGACTGTATATCCAACAATCAGATTAATATGTCAAAATACATATGAACTCACACACACACCCACAGACACCAAACACCACACGTGCACACACACGCACACACACACACACACACACACACACACACACACACACACACACACACACACACACACACACACACACACACACACACACACACACACACACACACACACACACACACACACACACACACACACACAGTTATACTTGACCCTGATATACTATGACAGTGAACATGACCCTATTGAATGGAGATCTGGGTATTACTGGTAAACTCTACTGATCATGTTTTAAACATGTAAATGAATAAACTGAACTAAACTAAACACATGAAACCCCAGTCCAGGGTCAGTATTCACAAAGTGTATCAGAGTAGGAGAGCTGATCTGGGATCAGTTTAGCCTTTTAGATCATAATTATATGGACCATCTGAGACACTTTATGATAACAGGCCCTGATGTAACAACCAAAACACAGTTCAATATAAACCAACAAGTACAAAGATACAGGAAGTCATGTGATGTTTGGCTAAAAACATCAAAACTAAAACTATATTTCAAGATATTGTCAAGTGTACTTACAGAGTGAAGTGAAGGGGAGAGGTCTTGTAGAGTTAGTCAACTTACTGCCACTGCGTGGAAACAAGAAGTAGTCTACTGTAAGTATTAGTAGAAACAAGTAGCCTAGTCAGGGCATTAACATGCAGGAACAGCATGTCACATAAGGGATGTTACTGTATCTAAATAGAAAATGGTCTAAAGTCAGAATACTGTAGTTACATTTCTTTATATGAGGAGTGGACCTACATGTTTTACAAGAGACAACATGTGACCCATTCCCATCTCCTCATCAGCTGGTACTGAAGGTTCCAGAACAGATGAAAGGGGAGTATCTTTGGTACCAGTGTTCTAGACTAGAGCTCTCCCTACTGACATCTCTACATTACTGCAGCTTCCAGGCCTCATATGTCCCTACTAGTCCGATGAAAATATACAAAATAGAAGGTAAAATAACATTTGAAAATGTAAATATATATATATATATATATATAGAATAAACCAGGCACACATGTGAAAGTACTGTGTTATTGGGAGTTATATTGAACTGGCGTTTGAATTGAGTGAACAAGTGAGCTCAGCTAGCTTGTTAGCTACATGAAGTGGCTGTTATTCAGTGATAAACAAGCATTTTTGTGCATCACACAGCTACTCTGAATGGACTGGATTGTGAACAATATGATGCGCTGCCACTGAATTACAGCAAGACCCCATAGTTAGCTTGGGAGCTAGTTAGTTAGCTGTCATTTAGCTATCAACATTAGCTAGCTAGAAACAACAGACAACAGTGAGCTGTCATTATGCCAAGGACAAGGCAAGCTGCTCTGTATATCCACTGTGTTCTTGTGTGAAAGAGATGTCTTCAGCTCACTGATCTTCAGAACAACAGACCCAAAGTGAAGCTGCTTCTTTAGTGTTATTTTATTGTCTGATCTGTTTTTTGTAGCATTTCCATAATTTAAAAAAAATATTGTGTGTGTGTGTGTGTGTGTGTGTGTGTGTGTGTGTGTGTGTGTGTGTGTGAACAGTGCTTGGTGTTGATCTATGACAATTTATCTCCTGACAGTAATGTAGCAGGTCTGAGGAGCCTACAGCCGAGCCACTCATTGGCTGCGTGGTTCAATGGCGCCATCATGTGTCCAATAGGCAGAAATTACATCAAATTGGAAATAGTCATGAATCAATGTATTAATAATTCATTTATGTCTTTATTGTCAATTTGTTTCATTATTTACTACATGATGTTGATATGATGTTTATCCTGTATTGACACTGAACCACACTGTAAAAGCTCGAAATGTAAAACATCTTTAATGTATCTAAATATGAATTTTTTAAATAATTAAAGAAGCAATGTCATGACACTGAGCAATATGGTATTACGTAATATAAAATGTGGAATAATGTCTGACAGCAATACAAAGTAAATCACCATTAAATACATCAGGAGAAACTTGGTCCAGGCCTCCCGAGTGGTACAGTGATCTAAGGCACTGAATTGCAGTTACTAGCTGTGCCACTAGATATCCTGGTTCGAGTCCAGACTCTGTCGCAGCCGGCCGCGACCGGGAGAACCATCGGGCGGCGGAAAACTGTCCCAGCGTCTTCCGGGTTAGGGGAGAGTTTGGTGGGCAGGGACGTCCTTGTTCCATTGCTCTAGCAACTCCTGTGGCGTGCCGGGTGTGAAACTGTCGCCAGGTGCACGGTGTTTCCTCTGACACATCAGTGTGGCTGGCTTCCAGGTGCAGCGGGCAGTGTGGCTTGGTTGGGTTATGTTTCGGAGGACGCGTGGCTCTTGACCTTCAACTCTCCCAAGTCCATACGGGTGTTGCAGTGATGAGACAAGACTGTAACTACCAATTGGATAGAACGAAACTGGGGGGTAAAAGTAAAACATTTCTTGGACTGGACATGATAACATGCTACACTAGACTATATATGGATAACATGCTACATTAGACTATATATGGATAACAGGCTACATGAGACTACATATGGATAACATGCTACATGAGACTATGTATGGATAACATGCTACACTAGACTATATATGGATAACAGGCTACATAAGACTATATATGGATAACATGCTACATTAGACTATATATGGATAACATGCTACACTAGAGTATGTATGGATAACAGGCTACATTAGACTATATATGGATAACATGCTACATTAGACTAGATATGGATAACATGCTACATTAGACTATACATGGAAAACATGCTACATTAGACTATATATTGATAACATGCTACATTAGACTATATATGGATAACAGGCTACATTAGACTATATATATGGATAACATGCTACATTCGACTATATATGGATAACATGCTACATTCGACTATATTTGGAAAACATGCTACATTAGACTATATATGGATAACAGGCTACATTAGACTATATATGGATAACATGCTATATGTACAGGCTACATTAGACTATATATGGATAACATGCTACATTAGACTAGATATGGGTAACAGGCTACATTATACTATATATGGATAACATGCTACATGAGACTATGTCTCGATAACATACTACATGAGACTATGTATGGATAACATGCTACACTAGACTATATATGGATAACAGGCTACATTAGACTATATATGGATAACATGCTACATTAGACTATATATGGATAACAGGCTACATTAGACTATATATTAACAACAGGCTACATTAGACTATATATGGATAACATGCTACATTAGACCATGGATAACATGCTACATTAGACTATATATGGATAACATGCTACATTAGACTATATATGGATAACAGGCTACATTAGACTATACATTATATGCATGACAGGTTACATTAGACTATATATGGAAAACAAGCTACATTAGACTACATATGGTTAACAGGCTACATTAGACTATATATGGGTAACAGAATACCTTAGAATATGAATGGACAACAGGCTACATTAGACTATATATGGATAACCGGCTACATTAGACTATACAGTATATGGATGACAGGTTACATTAGACTATATAGGGATAACATGCTACATTAGACTATATATGGATAACATGCTACATGAGACTATATATGGATAACATGCTACATGAGACTATGTATGGATAACATGCTACATGAGACTATGTATGGATAACATGCTACACTAGACTATATATGAATAACATGCTACACTAGACTATGTATGGATAACAGGCTACATTAGAGTATGTATGGATAACAGGCTACATTAGACTATATATGGATAACATGCTACATTAGACTAGATATGGATAACAGACTACATTAGACTATACATATGGATAACATGCTACATTAGACTATACATGGATAACATGCTACATTAGACTATATATTGATAACATGCTACATTAGACTATACATGGATAACATGCTACATTAGACTATACATGGACAACATGCTACATTAGACTATATATTGATAACATGCTACATTAGACTATATATGGATAACATGCTACATTAGACTATATATGGATAACATGCTACATTAGACTATATATGGAAAACATGCTACATTAGACTATATATGGATAACAGGCTACATTAGACTATATATGGATAACATGCTACACTAGAGTATGTATGGATAACAGGCTACATTAGACTATATATGGATAACATGCTACATTAGACTAGATATGGATAACAGGCTACATTAGACTATACATATGGATAACATGCTACATTAGACTATACATGGATAACATGCTACATTAGACTATATATTGATAACAGGCTACATGAGACTACATATAGATAACATGCTACATGAGACTATGTATGGATAACATGCTACACTAGACTATATATGGATAACAGGCTACATAAGACTATATATGGATAACAGGCTACATTAGACTATATATGGATAACATGCTACATTAGACTATATATGGATAACATGCTACATTAGACTATATATGGATAACATGCTACACTAGAGTATGTATGGATAACAGGCTACATTAGACTATATATGGATAACATGCTACATTAGACTAGATATGGATAACAGGCTACATTAGACTATACATATGGATAACATGCTACATTAGACTATACATGGATAACATGCTACATTAGACTATATATTGATAACATGCTACATTAGACTATACATGGATAACATGCTACATTAGACTATACATGGATAACATGCTACATTAGACTATATATTGATAACATGCTACATGAGACTATATATGGATAACATGCTACATGAGACTATGTATGGATAACATGCTACATGAGACTATGTATGGATAACATGCTACATTAGACTATATATGGATAACATGCTACACTAGACTATGTATGGATAACAGGCTACATTAGACTATATATGGATAACATGCTACATTAGACTAGATATGGATAACATGCTACATAAGACTATATATGGATAACAGGCTACATTAGACTATATATGGATAACAGGCTACATTAGAGTATGTATGGATAACAGGCTACATTAGACTATATATGGATAACATGCTACATTAGACTAGATATGGATAACATGCTACATTAGACTATACATGGACAACATGCTACATTAGACTATATATTGACAACATGCTACATTAGACTATATATGGATAACAGGCTACATTAGACTATATATGGATAACATGCTACATTAGACTAGATATGGATAACATGCTACATTAGACCATGGATAACATGCTACATTAGACTATATATGGATAACATGCTACATTAGACTATATATGGATAACAGGCTACATTAGACTATATATGGATTACATGCTACTTTCGACTATATTTGGAAAACATGCTACATTAGACTATATATGGATAACAGGCTACATTAGACTATATATGGATAACATGCTACACTAGAGTATGTATGGATAACAGGCTACATTAGACTATATATGGATAACATGCTACATTAGACTAGATATGGGTAACAGGCTACATTATACTATATATGGATAACATGCTACATGAGACTATGTCTCGATAACATGCTACATGAGACTATGTATGGATAACATGCTACACTAGACTATATATGGATAACAGGCTACATTAGACTATATATGGATAACATGCTACATTAGACTATATATGGATAACAGGCTACATTAGACTATATATTAACAACAGGCTACATTAGACTATATATGGATAACATGCTACATTAGACCATGGATAACATGCTACATTAGACTATATATGGATAACATGCTACATTAGACTATATATGGATAACAGGCTACATTAGACTATACATTATATGCATGACAGGTTACATTAGACTATATATGGAAATCAAGCTACATTAGACTACATATGGTTAACAGGCTACATTAGACTATATATGGGTAACAGAATACCTTAGAATATGAATGGACAACAGGCTACATTAGACTATATATGGATAACCGGCTACATTAGACTATACAGTATATGGATGACAGGTTACATTAGACTATATAGGGATAACATGCTACATTAGACTATATATGGATAACATGCTACATGAGACTATATATGGATAACATGCTACATGAGACTATGTATGGATAACATGCTACATGAGACTATGTATGGATAACATGCTACACTAGACTATATATGGATAACATGCTACACTAGACTATGTATGGATAACAGGCTACATTAGACTATATATGGATAACAGGCTACATTAGACTATATATGGATAACATGCTACATTAGACTAGATATGGATAACAGGCTACATTAGACTATACATATGGATAACATGCTACATTAGACTATACATGGATAACATGCTACATTAGACTATATATTGATAACATGCTACATTAGACTATACATGGATAACATGCTACATTAGACTATACATGGACAACATGCTACATTAGACTATATATTGATAACATGCTACATTAGACTATATATGGATAACAGGCTACATTAGACTATATATGGATTACATGCTACATTCGACTATATATGGAAAACATGCTACATTAGACTATATATGGATAACAGGCTACATTAGACTATATATGGATAACATGCTACACTAGAGTATGTATGGATAACAGGCTACATTAGACTATATATGGATAACATGCTACATTAGACTAGATATGGATAACAGGCTACATTAGACTATACATATGGATAACATGCTACATTAGACTATACATGGATAACATGCTACATTAGACTATATATTGATAACATGCTACATTAGACTATACATGGATAACATGCTACATTAGACTATACATGGATAACATGCTACATTAGACTATATATTGATAACATGCTACATTAGACTATATATGGATAACTGGCTACATTAGACTATATAGGGATAACATGCTACATTAGACTATATATGGATAACATGCTATATGAGACTATATATGGATAACATGCTACACTAGACTATGTATGGATAACAGGCTACATTAGACTATATATGGATAACATGCTACATTAGACTAGATATGGATAACAGGCTACATTAGACTATATATATGGATAACATGCTACATTAGACTATAGGTGGATAACAGGCTACATTAGACTATATATGGATAACATGCTACATTCGACTATATATGGATAACAGGCTACATTAGACTATATATGGATAACATGCTACATTAGACTATATATAGATAACAGGCTACATTAGACTATATGTGGATAACATGCTACATTAGACTATATATGGATAACATGCTACATTAGACTATATATGGATAACAGGCTACATTAGACTATATATGATAACAGGCTACATTAGACTATACAGTATATGGACAGAAGCATGTACATTAGACCATATGGCTAACATGTCAACAATATATAATAATATGATTGTGGCTATGTTAGACATACAGTGTTTGTATGATGACATGTAGACTTTGTCACATTAGACTATATTGTGTTTCTACATTAGACATTCTACTGATTAATATCAGTTTGTTAAGTTGTTATTAGCCCAACATTAACAGGCTACATTAGACTATATATGGATAACATGCTACATTAGACTATATATAGATAACAGGCTACATTAGACTATATGTGGATAACATGCTACATTAGACTATATATGGATAACATGCTACATTAGACTATATATGGATAACAGGCTACATTAGACTATATATTAACAACAGGCTACATTAGACTATATATGGATAACATGCTACATTAGACCATGGATAACATGCTACATTAGACTATATATGGATAACAGGCTACATTAGACTATACATTATATGCATGACAGGTTACATTAGACTATATATGGAAAACAGGCTACATTGGACTACATATGGTTAACAGGCTACATTAGACTATATATGGGTAACAGGCTACATTATACTATATATGGATAACATGCTACATGAGACTATGTATGGATAACATGCTACATGAGACTATGTATGGATAACATGCTACACTAGACTATATATGGATAACAGGCTACATTAGACTATATATGGATAACATGCTACATTAGACTATATATGGATAACAGGCTACATTAGACTATATATTAACAACAGGCTACATTAGACCATGGATAACATGCTACATTAGACTATATATGGATAACATGCTACATTAGACTATATATGGATAACAGGCTACATTAGACTATACATTATATGCATGACAGGTTACATTAGACTATATATGGAAAACAGGCTACATTAGACTACATATGGGTAACAGGCTACCTTAGAATATGAATGGACAACAGGCTACATTAGACTATATATGGATAACATGCTACATTAGACTATATATGGATAACCGGCTACATTAGACTATACAGTATATGGATGACAGGTTACATTAGACTATATATGGAAATCAGGCTACATTAGACTACATATGGTTAACAGGCTACATTAGACTATATATGGGTAACAGGCTACATTATACTATATATGGATAACATGCTACATTAGACTATATATGGGTAACAGGCTACATTAGACTATATATGGGTAACAGGCTACCTTAGAATATGAATGGATAACAGGCTACATTAGAATATATATGGGTAACAGGCTACATTATACTATATATGGATAACATGCTACATTAGACTATATATGGGTAACAGGCTACATTAGACTATATATGGTTAACAGGCTACATTAGACTATATATGGGTAACAGGCTACATTAGACTACATATGGTTAACAGGCTACATTAGACTATATATGGGTAACAGGCTACATTAGACTACATATGGTTAACAGGCTACATTAGACTATATATGGGTAACAGGCTACATTAGACTATATATGGATAACATGCTACATTAGACTATATATGGGTAACAGGCTACATTAGACTATATATGGATAACATGCTACATTAGACTATATATGGGTAACAGGCTACATTAGACTATATATGGGTAACAGGCTACCTTAGAATATGAATGGACAACAGGCTACATTAGAATATGGCAAAAAGGCAAAAGTCCCACAAGTTTGATGACTGTTTCAGAAATATAACATAAATAAATATATAATTATATACAATGCATTGGGAAAGTATTCAGACGCCTTGACTTCTTTCAAATTTGGTTACGTTACAGCCTTATTCTAAAATAGATTAAATAAAAATATACCACACTTCCCCATAATGACAAAACAAAAACAGGTTTTTAGAAAGGTTTGCAAATGTATTAAAACTGAAAAACAGAAATACCTTGTTTAGATAACTGTTCAGACCTTTTGCTTTGAGACTCGAAATTGAACTCAGCTGCATCCTGTTTCTATCGATCATCCTTGAGATGTTTCTTCAACTTAATTGGAGCCCATATGTAGTAAATTCAATTAATTGGATATGATTTGGAAAGGCCCACACCTGTCAACAAGGTCCCACAGTTTGGAGTGCATGTCAGAGCAAAAATCATGACGTTGAAGGATTTGTCTTTAGAATCAGAGACAGGATTGTGCTGAGGCACAGATCTGGGGAAGGATACCAAAACATTTCTGAAGGTCCAAGAACACAGTGGCCTCCATCATTCTTAAATAGAAGAAATTTGGAACCACCAAGACTCTTCCTAGAGCTGGCCACCTGACCAAACTGATCAATCGGGGGAGAAGGGCCTTGGTCAGCGAGGTGACCAAGAACCCGATGGTCACTCTGACAGAGCTCCAGAGTTCCTCTGTGGAGATGGGAGAGCCTTCAATAAGGACAGCCATCTCTGCAGCACTCCACCAATCAGGCCTGTAGAGTGGCCAGTTGGAAGTCAATGGCACATGAAAGCCTGCTTGGAGTTTGTCAAAAGGTACCAAAAGACCCTAAGACCATGAGAAACAAGATTATCTGGTCTGATGAAACCAAGATTGAACTCTTTGGCCTGAATGCCAAGCGTCACGTCTGGAGGTAACCTGGCACTATCCCTACGGTGATGCATGGTGTTGTCAGCATTAGGCTGAGGGGATATTTTTCAGAGGCAGGGACTGGGAGACTAGTCAGGATCGAGGGAAATATGAATGGAGAAAAGTACAGAGAGATCCTTGATGAAAACCAGCTCCAGAGAGCTCAGGGCCTCAGACTGGGGTGAAGGTTCAACCTTCCAATACGACAAGGACCACAAGCACACAGCCAAGACAAAGCAGGAGTGGCTTCGGGAGAAATCTCAATGTCATTGAGTGGCCCAGCCAGAGCTCAGACTTGAACCTGATCGAACATCTCTGGAGAGACCTAAATATATCTGTTCAGTGATGTTCCCCATCCAACATGACCAAGCTTGAGAGCATCTGCAGATAAGAATGGGAGAAACTCCCCAAAAACAGGTGTGACAAGCTTGTAGCGTCATACCCAAGAAGACTCAAGGCTGTAATCGCTGCCAAAGGTGCTTCGACAAAGTACTGATTAAAGGGTCTGAATACTTATGTAAATGTGATATTGTAGTTTTTTTGTATTTATACATTTGCGAAATTGTCTAAAAACCTTTTTTGCTTTAGCATTATGGGGCTTTGTGTGTAGATTGATGAGGAGAGAATTATTTCATCAATTTGAGAAAAAGTTTGAAACATCACAACATGTGGAAAAAGTCAAGGGGTCTGAATACTTTCTGAATGCTCTGTAAAATATAACTGGAACTCAAGGTTTCCTACGTCAGGAATACAACATTTTTCAACGTAAAAAAGAAAAAATGTTAAGGTCCCTTTCTAAATCATAATTGTTTCAAAGTCATAACTGACCCTAGATCAGAACTCCTACTGTCAGGGTTTACCAGAATTGGACCCAGAAGCAGACCAGGACAAGGTGAGTAAGAAGATGGTGTGTATTTATTAATTAATGAGAACGTGGATTTAGATATTTCCGGGTGGAGGAGCGGGCAGCGGAGGTGGGTTGATGGGAGTGGGTAGGCAGATCCAATGGATAACAACACACTGGCGACGAGCAGACATGGATGGGGTATGGGTTCCGGGTGAATGGCTGTAGACAAAACAAACGGAGGTAAGTTAAAGGCAAGCAAGACGTACAAAACAGAGTTCCTCTGTGGAAGGTACCATAAAACAAAACAAACTCTATAAACTGGAGGCTGGTTCGTGGTCACAACATACTGTTCATGGCTAACGATCCGGCAGGGAATGGATGTCAGGTCAGAGCTTTTGAAGGGGAGAGGTGATGATCAGGACAGGTGTGCAGATTACTGATGGGATACAGGTGCGGGTGAACATGATCTCCCAACAAGCTAATTCGCCAGGCAACCAGACAGGGTGCGTTCCAGGACACCGGAAACACACTCCATTACAGAAACACAGGCAAACACAGACTCAGGAAGCGGGATTCGTGACACCTACTCTAAGTGTGAATAGAGTCGTCCTGTGGCTCAGTTGGTACAGCATGGAGCATGGGTTCCATTCCTGCTGGGACTTCCCATATGAAAAATGTATTCATGCATGACTGTAATGACAGGGAATTTGGATAAAAGTGTCTACTAGATGGCATATATTATTAAATAAACTGGGTAGCTTGGTTCCTGGATGCTGATTGGCTGGATGCTGATACCACGGGTATGACGTAAAAAGACTTGTTTACTGTTCTATTTATGTTGTTAACCAGTTTAAAATAAGCCATGGAACAGTATGTTGGTCATATAACACAAACCCCTGAAGTGCCTTGTTGTCATAATAAACGTAAGCAATAAGGCCCGAGGAGGTGTGGAATATGGTCAATATACTACCGCTAAGGGCTGTTCATATGCACAATGCAACTCGGAGTGCTTGGATGCACCACAAACCCCGAGGTGCCTTATTTTAAACTGGTTACCAAAGTACTTAGACCAGTAAATACAAATGTTAATACCCATGGTATACGGTCT
Source organism: Oncorhynchus tshawytscha (assembly GCF_018296145.1). NCBI lineage: Eukaryota > Metazoa > Chordata > Actinopteri > Salmoniformes > Salmonidae > Oncorhynchus > Oncorhynchus tshawytscha. Next base: position 78,715 of record NW_024609377.1, on the reverse strand, counting down.
GGTATACCACGCCGGTCAGCCAATCAGCATTCACAGCTCAAACTACCCAGTTTATAATGGTCAATATTCCACACCTCCACAGGCATTATATCACTTAGTTTAGATATACAGGTCCAGATACACAAGGTTTTTGTCAAACTTCTTCTGTTCAGGTCTTCTTGGTACTGGGTTTGTTGTGTTCAAGTCTTCTTGGTTCAGGGTTTGTTGTGTTCAAGTCTTCTTGGTTCAGGGTTTGTTGTGTTCAAGTCTTCTTGGGTCTGGGTTTGTTGTGTTCAGGTCTTTTTGGTTCAGGGTTTGTTGTGTTCAAGTCTTCTTGGGTCTGGGTTTGTTGTGTTCAGGTCTTTTTGGTTCTGGGTTTGTTGTGTTCAGGTCTTCTTGGTTCTGGGTTTGTTGTGTTCGGGTCTTCTCGGTTCTGGGTTTGTTGTGTTCAGGTCTTTTTGGTTCTGGGTTTGTTGTGTTCAGGTCTTCTTGGTTCTGGGTTTGTTGTGTTCAGGTCTTCTTGGTTCTGGGTTTGTTGTGTTCAGGTCTTCTTGGTTCTGGGTTTGTTGTGTTCAGGTCTTCTTCGTTCTGGGTTTGTTGTTTTCAGGTCTTCTTGGTTCTGGGTTTGTTGCGTTCAGGTCTTCTTGGTTCTGGGTTTGTTGTGTTCAGGTCTTCTTGGTTCTGGGTTTGTTGTGTTCAGGTCTTCTTGGTTCTGGGTTTGTTGTATTCAGGTCTTCTTGGTTCTGGGTTTGTTGTGTTCAGGTCTTCTTGGTTCAGGGTTTATTGACAGTACTGTAGAGAACAGAGGAGTCCTCCTCAGCTGCTTGTGCTGCTGCTTGTCTGAAGAGAGAAACAAAAATGAAACAAAGACAGCGTCCCAAATGGTGGCACCCTATAGGGCTCTGTCTAAAGTAGTGTACTAAATAGGGAATAGGGTGCCATTTGGAACAGAAGACCAGTTCCTCAAAACCATCATCACATCACTCCCTCATTATAGACATGTCATAGTAATTGTCCTGAGATGTCCATTGTTGGGTTCATAGTGTTCACTAAGGGTCAACTGCTTTGCTTATTGATGACCTCTCCTACAATAAACTGCAGCATATGAATGACCTTAATGCAGAATATGCTCACAAGGTGGCAGCACTGGGGAGGTTGAATTTCACAGCAGCGTAGTGGACATCCTCATCCTCTTTCTGGGGTTGAGGCACTTGGACGGTGGAGTACAGAGGCACTTCCTGGTTCTTGGCCATGTTTGAGATGTTGTCATACACTGGACTAGAGTCTCCCTGATGGAGAGAGAGAACAGACAACATGAGGAGTAGAAATGTTCCACAAAGCAATGCACATTAATCACAGTCACCTTCTGATTCCAACAGACTCACCTGTCAATCGTCTGCTGTGTCTCTTGTGTCAGAGGTGGATTTGGAGACTTTATTCCTGTTTTGTAAACAAATGAATGAATGAATGAATGAAACATTTAATCTTCTAAAGTGAAATAATAAACAACAAAAAAACGCACCTGAACCACATGAGTCCAGAGAAACAGAGGATGAGAACCAGAACAACAACTGTGATTCCTACAGCTGCAGTCAGAACTGAGGTCTGTTTCCCTAAACTAAAATATGGATGATATGAGTACACAGCATTTTCTAATGAACTGAATATTATTATGATAATAAAACAGAATATCAATGTAATACTTGTTAATATTTGGGGATTTTATAAACAAACCTGTAGTTATTAACACAAGTGTAATAATCCAAAGTTTAATTATTAGGATATATCTTGAAACCTGTCATTTTGTATTGAAGTATTGAAGATGTAATTTTACCTGCTACAATGATCATCAGAGCTGCAGAGTTCATAGATGCAATTGTATTCTCAGCCTCACAGTAGTATTCTTCTCAAAGACAGATGTCCTTACCATGTGGAGGCGTACTGGGAGGCTGAGGAGGTGTTGAGGCCTATAGGGTTGGTCTTCTGAGGAGAGTGAGGGGTTCTCTGCATCCAGCTGTCTGGGTACCTGATCACCAGCCTGGTGCTCTCCAGCTCCACCCCTTGGACAGGAGGACAAACAGCAGGCACCAATGTGTCGGAGGAAACACTGTTTAACTGACGACCCACGTCAGCTTGCAGGCGCCAGGCCACAAGGAGCTACTAGAGCATGATGAGACAAGGACATCCTGGCCGGCTAAACCCTCCCCTAACCCAGATGACCCTGGGACAATTGTGCTCCGCCTCATAGGTCTCCCGGTCACAGCCGGCTGTAACAGTCCAGGATCAAACCCGGGCCTGCAGTGCTGCCTTAGCACTAATTGTTTAAATTTGTGATTTGTTCCAACTTGTTATGTAATGTTTATGTCCAATGGCCAATGAGCACTGATACGTTTTATCTATAATTTCATTTGACAAGGACTGATAAGGATTTGTCAGTAGATTGTCGACTTGATGCATGATGATGACTGCTTGTCTAGCTTGCCAGCTAAGATTTTGAAAGTTTGTCCAGTCCAATCAAAGCTACGGTAGATTTAACGCGATTTGATGTAATTTTGTCGAAGCCAATGACCTTGAGCCTTTTTGGATGGGCATTTCTACTGTAATTCTATGGCAGCACCCAAGGGGCTTGACATTTTGAGCTCTACCCGTAGATTTTGCAGTGACGCAGTGTCCCCATGAGTGACAGAACACTGAGCCAATCACAGCACAACTAGAGAACATTACCAACCCCTACGCTCCGTATTTTATGCTGGCTACCCCACCACCACAGAATGCACTAATCTAGGCTGCAACACCTGCATTTTGGAGCTGCCTTAACTCAAGAAAGGAAAAAAGAGACCATGTTTTTTTGCAACTTTATTAATTCAATGCTTTATTTATTTATTAACTTCATTTGCAAACTTATATGTGTCACGTATTAATTTCAAAATATGCAAAACAAGCAACAAAAAAAGCTAACCATGAGGCTGAAAACAGATTTAGCTCTGCCTCAGCTGCCTTGAATGACGTGTCGCCACTGCATGTATTTAGAAATGATAGACAAGTTGACTAACAAATAGCCTGCCAAAATGTTGGAAATTATAATAACGGACTGATTACATTTATTTTAAAATAAAAAATATATCATGACACGGAACAATATGTTATTACGTAATATAAAATGTGTAATAATATCTGACAGCAATACAAAGTAAATCATCATTAAACACATCAGGAGAAACTTGACCCAAGAGCAAAATATATTTAAAAGCTGTTATCACTATTATTAATGTTAGTTGCTGAGTAAAGTAGGACTATTGATGTTATAAAACATCTGTATATGTCACACCCTGACCATAGTTTGCTTTGTATGTTTCTATGTTTTGGTTGGTCAGGGTGTGATCTGAGTGGGCATTCTATGTTGGATGTCTTGTTTGTCTATTTCTATGTCTGGCCTGATATTGTTCTCAATCAGAGGCAGGTGTTAAAAACCATATTAAAAACTGTGTGGTGGTGGGTGATTGTTCTGTTTGTGTTTTGTACCAGACAGGGCTGTTTTTGGTTTTCCACGTTTATTGTTTTGTAGCTGTTTATCGGTTTATTAAACATGAATCAGGACTTTTGATGTTATAAAACAGAACTGTATATGGCAAAATCACATAGAAAAACATCAGAAATAAAACTAAAGATAGTAAACAGATTGGTATACAAGAAAATGTTGCTATTTACATCATAAAATATAACCCATCTCATTTATCATCAATATACATAATTATCATTATAAGAAAAGAAAATATATATTCCAGCATTACTGAAAAGTTCATGTTCATGGTGTGAAAAAACTTCTAGATATGGCAGCAATAGAATAGAGGTGTAAGGCCTCGTTTTGTATTGGAACCTTCAGTCCAGGTTGTGTGGTGATCATTTTCAGTCCAGGTCCAATGTTGGTGCTTCTCTTCAGTCCAGGATCTGTGGTGGTTCTCTTCAGTCCAGGATCTGTGATGGTTCTCTTCAGTCCAGGATCTATGGTGCTTCTCTTCAGTCCAGGTTCTGTGGTGCTTCTCTTCAGTCCAGGTTCTGTGGTGCTACTCTTCATTGGGAGATTCCCCTCACATTCTGAAAAAATACATATTAAAGTAGCACTCCCACTAAACATTTTATGCACACACACACACACACACACACACACACACACACACACACACACACACACACACACACACACACACACACACACACACACACACACACACACACACACACACACACACACACACACACACTTACTGCCAGGGTGTCATACTCTGGTGACCTGGTCTTCATGTTCAGATGTGTGTACGTATCACTGTTAGGGTCAGGATGGACACTCTGTGGACAGAAAGAGAGAGAGCGAGAAAGAGATAGAAGGAGAGGGAGAGGGGAAATGCATGAGTTCTTTGAAACACCAGTCTTTCCATAAATGACTCTAAACACATTCAAGTACCTTATAAAACACACACTCATAAGCAAACCAAATTCATTAAAAGAGACTTACTATCAGAGTGTCGTAGTCAGGGGACATGGTCCTCATGTTCAGACCTGTGTACGTGTCACTGTTACAGTCAGGACGGATACTCTGTGGAGAGAGAGAGAGAGAGAGAGATGGAGAGGGAGAGAGAGAGAGAGAACAATGAAAATAGTATGAAAAAGACAGTCATGTCACCGTAAATGAATGAAAATGGAATTGTAACCCCCTGGGTGAACATTTAATTTTTTGCCCAGCATGACACAGCTGAAACCCTGTTGCAACTAATAGAATCACCTGTGTGTCTGCTGTGGCATCACTTCCTCCTGTGGATCTCCTGTAATGAGGGACAGAGTGAGTTCTGCTCTGTAAGTAAGTTGATATATTACAAATACATTTTAACAGTTTTTTTAACCTTTATTTAACTAGGCAAGTCAGTTAAGAACAAACTCTTATTTACAATGACAGCCTAGGAACAGTGGGTTAACTGCCTTGTTCAGAGGCAGAACGACAGATTTGTATATTTTCATCTCAAAGATTCAATCTTGGTTGCAAGTTCAACACTCTAACCACTAAGCTACCTGCCACGCCAGGTGGCCTAGTGGTTAAGGGCATTGGGCCTATACCTTAATGAGTTAAGAACAAATCAGTGTGCTTAGGTGAAAGAATAACACAAATATCTATTTTCTGTCACACTCTGACCATGATTTGCGCTGTTTGTTTCTATCTTTTGTTTGGTCAGGGTGTGATAGGAGTGGGCATTCCATGTTGTATGTCTAGTTTGTCTATTTCTATGTGTTTTTGCCTGATATGGTTCTCAGTCAGTGGCAGGTGTTTGCCGTTGTCTCTGATTGGGAACCATATTTAGGTAGCCTGTGTTGTATTGTGGTTTGTGGGTTATTGTCTATGTGATGTTTCATGTTAGCACAGTGTTTCTATAGCGGGCACGTTCGTCATGTTATTTTGTTTGCTTTGTTTAGTGTACTTTGAGTTTTTTCGTCCTTTCATTAAAGTATGCATTCACACAACGCTGCGCTTTGGTCTCCTCACTATGATGATCGTGACAGAATAACCCACCTACAATGGACCAAGCAGCGTGGTAACGGCCAGCAGCAGTGGCGGCAAAGGACGCAGGACTCATGGACTTGGGAGGAGATTCTGGACGGCGAAGGACCCTGGGCACACAGGGAAATATCGCCGCCCCAAAGCAGAGCTGGAGTCAGCGAAAGCTGGGGGGGACAGGGAGAGTGTGGCAGAGTCAGACCTGAGCCAACTCCTCCTGCTTACCGTAAGGTGCCAAGGAAGGAACCAGAGCCGTTCAGGGCGGAATTGGAGGTGAGCGAAGCAGAGACAGTGAAGGAGTTAATGGGGCGATTGGAGGAGAGAGTTATGAGGGAGGTGCTGTGTTGGTGCCTGAGGCATGACATCTGCCCGACGGAGCGTGTCGGGGATTTGATGTCACCTGGGTCAGCTCTCCATACTCGTCCTGAGGTGCGTGCTAGCCGTCTGGTGAAGAATGTGCCAGCCCCACGCACCAGGCCTCCTGTGCGTCTTCCTAGCCCTGCACATCCTGTGCCAGCTCGGCGTTACAGTTCTCCGAGCCGTGCTTACCGTGGCGGGCGTTGTATTGGTCAGGCACCATGTTATGTGGTGGAGCACACGGTGTCCCCAGTACGTGTGCGTAGCCCGGTGCGCTACATCCCAGCTACCCGCATCTGCCGGGCTAGGGTGAGTATCCAGCCAGGGTGGATGGTGCCATCCCTGCTCTCAAGATCTCCAGTGCGTCTTCACGGTCCGGTCTATCCAGTGCCATCTCCATGCACCAGCCCTCCGGTGGCAGCCCCCCGCACTAGGCTTCCTGTGCGTCTCCAGAACCCAGTGCTCCCTGTTGCTCATCCCCACACTCGCCCTGAGGTGCATGTCCTCGGCCCAGTACCACCAGTGCCGGCACCATGCACCAGGCCTACAGTGCGCCTTGTCTGTCCTGAGCCGCATGAGTCTCCCGTCTGTCCTGAGCCGCCAGCGTCTCCCGTCTGTCCTGAGCCGCCAGAGTCTCCCGTCTGTCCTGAGCCGCCAGAGTCTCCCGCCTGTCCTGAGCCGCCAGAGCCACCAGTCTGTCCTGAGCCATCAGAGCCACCAGGAGCTGCCAGAGCCGTCTGTCAGCCAGTACCTGCCAGAGCCTTCTGTCAGCCAGGACCTGCCAGAGCCGTCAGCCAGCCAGGAGCTGCCAGAGCCGTCAGCCAGCCAGGAGCTGCCAGAGCCGTCAGCCAGCCAGGAGCTGCCAGACCCGTCAGCCAGCCAGGAGCTGCCAGAGCCGTAAGCCAGCCAGGAGCTGCCAGAGCCGTCAGCCAGCCAGGAGCTGCCAGAGCTGCCCCTTAGTCCGGAGCTGCCCCTCAGTCTGGAGCTACCCCTCAGTCCGGTGCTGCCCCTCAGTCCGGAGCTGCCCCTCAGCCCAGAGGCGCTCCTTAGTCCAGTGGGGTCTTTAATTAGGGTCTTAGGCCCAAGGTCGGAGGCGAGGGTCGTCACTTTAAAGAGGCCCTTGAAGAGGGAAATGACTATGGTAGAGTGGGGTCCACGTCCCGCGCCAGAGCCGCCACCGCGGTCAGATGCCCACCCAGACCCTCCCCTATAGGTTTAGGTTTTGCGGCCGGAGTCCGCATCTTAGGGGAGGGGTACTGTCACACTCTGACCATGATTTGCGTTGTTTGTTTCTATGTTTTGTTTGGTCAGGGTGTGATAGGAGTGGGCATTCTATGTTGCATGTCTAGTTTGTCTATTTCTATGTGTTTTGGCCTGATATGGTTCTCAATCAGTGGCAGGTGTTTGTTGTTGTCTCTGATTGGGAACCATATTTAGGTAGCCTGTGTTGTATTGTGGTTCGTGGGTTATTGTCAATGTGATGTTTCATGTAAGCACAGTGTTTCCATAGCGGTCACGTTCGTCTTGTTAGTTTGTTTGTTTTGTTTAGTGTACTTCGTGTTTTTTCGTCCTTTCAGTAAAGTATGCATTCACAGCACGCTGCGCTTTGGTCGACTCAATACGACGATCGTGACAATTTTCACTCACCTGAACCACATGAATCCAGAGAAACAGAGGATGAGAACCAGAACAACCACTATGATTCCTACAGCTGCAGTCACAACTGAGGTTTGTTTCCCTAAAAGATAATATAGATGATATGAGTACATGTTATTATGAAGTGAAAGTGAATATACAGCAAAACAGGACATTAATGTAATACTTGTATATAGAAGCCTATGTATAGTTATAAACCAAAGTGTAATGAGGCAAACTAGAAGAAGATCCTTGAAACATCATTTCTTATTGAACATCATTTTGTATTGAAGTATTGAAGATGTAACTTTACCTGCTACAATGATCATCAGAGCTGTAGAGTTCATAGATCCTCTTCCATTCTGGGCCTCACAGTAATATTCTCCTCTGTCCTCAGAGCTGATGTTAGTGATGCTGTAACTCTGTCCTGATGCTTTTGGTGAGGTTACGTTCTTCTTGTCCCAGGTGTATTTGTCCACAGGTGGGTTGGCATCACTGCTGCAGGTCAGAGTCACTGAACTGCCCTCCACTATTTCACCAGAGGGACTGACTGATACTGAGGTGACCTTTGGTTTATCTGATGTAAAATAACAAATGTTTTGTCAAAGTAATATTAGCAATTAGTAAAAAAATATATTTTTGTTCTAAAATGATTGATAAAGTAAGAGGTCTCTTTAACCTGAATACATGATACTTGCTAAGTAGAATTCTGTACTATTGTAATGTACTCACACACTGTAGGAGAGCTGAGATCCTCATGTCCTTTTACAGTACAGAAGTAGATGTCTGCATCCTCACTGCTGATGGAGTACATGGGGGAGGAGACACCTTGTACATTCTGTCCGTTCTTGTACCAGATGTAGGTGGGGTTGTCAGTCAGAGTACAGGTGGTGATACAGGTCAGTGTCTTCTGTCCCTCTGCAGCAGGAGTCACCTTCACCTGCAGACCTGAAACAATATGTATAAAACCACATACACCTCTGTGTTAACAGGATGGTTCATATATTTATCCTGTAATTCATTATGATTTACAGTTGTATCATACAGTGTAGTATTACCTGTGACAGACAGAGTTGTTCCTGGGAAACTATGACCCCAGTCAAAGTTGTTTGCTTTAAAAGTGAAGCGATACTCAGCTGAGTCCTCCTCTCTCAGATCTGTGATTCTCAGGGTGAAGGGAACTCCGTATGTTCCAGTGTACTCCACACGACCTGCATACCCTGGGTCTGTGGTTAGGTCTTCAGGGGTCAACTTATCACTTCTAAACCAGAATGATGATGTGATGTAATAATAACCAACATAAGTACAGGATATGTCCACTGTTGACCCCTTCAAGACACAGATTCTCCTCTTGGTGTAATTTACTCTGTAGCATCTCTGACCCTGAACACCTGAAACACAGTGACATAACAAGAGGTCAACTAGATTGTATTCTCAGTTCTATTCTCAGTTCTATCTAGAAATGCTAACAGTTCTCAAATTATAAAATGAAACCAACACTGATATACATTGTATACAGTTTTACAGTGATGTATTAGGGATCTATTTATTTTTGTTTTGGGGAGGATTGTGTGTTTTTTTTAACATTCAGTCCAGGATTTCCACATCTGGCTTCTTCACCTGCAGGATCATCTGAGAACAGCCACCCAGACAGCTGATGAAACCGAGGAGTAATTCTGTCTGTGATAAAGCCCTTTTGTTGGGAAAACCTCAGTCTGATTGGCTGGGCCTGGCTCCCCAGTGGGTGGGCCTATGCCCTCCCAAGCCCACCCATGGTTGTGACCCTGCCCAGTCATGTGAAATCCATAGATTAGGACCTAATGAATATACAGTATTTCAACTGACTGATTACCTTATATGAACTGTAACTCAGTAATATGGTTGAAATTGTTGCACGTTGCCTTTATATTTTTGTTCAGTATAATTGTATATGTATTTATGTAAAACATAGGGACCACAATGGATATAAGTCCCCAACTTTATTGTGCAAACCTTTAAAACAACAATCCTGTTCACTTAAAATAATATTGTTTATATATGTATTTCTTTAACTGACAAATAAAATCAATCAGCCAATCAATCCAAACCGAGCAGCAGCCATTTGATGAACGGAAAGAGACATTAGTTACAAACACCAAAAAGTTGAATGACATTCAGAGATTGTCAAGCCTTCAATACTGGGTAAGACTACAAGGTAGGGAGGGATGTATTCTCTGTTTGTCCAGATTTACATGGTCTATTTATTGTGGTGTTGAAAACACAAACCATGACATTGAAGTGCCCGAAGTCGGTATGCTTTGTTTATTGGTTGTGTGCTGCATTGGCACAGAAACCTGTTGGTGGAAAATGTGTTGCATATATTTTGTATATGATCGCAGTGTAATAGAACAGGCAGAGTGAGCTTGTCTGTGGTGGTCGGGAACCCTCAAACTTCTGGCCCGTAGCCCTGCGTGGCATCGATCAGGCCACAAAAGCAGGCTGAAGTGGTAAAGTCGGTATTCACGTTTATAAATGAAGGTCGCTACAATTATTCTTATTTGTGGTCGTAAACATTATTTTGAGTTAATTCTACGAGGGGGAGGGTGTTCAATTTATTTTACAGTACAAGGGGAGGGTCATGTGAAAATATTTTAAACTTTGAAGACCAGTCCTGTCCCATCCCCCAGTAAATTTCAATCTGTCCCTTATTAATAAATAAACACTCACAAACTGCAGGAGAGTGGAGATTCTCATGGCCTTTTACAGCACAGGAGTAACTGTCTTCATAGTCATTGGAGACTGAGTATTTGTACTGGGGGGAGGTGCTCTCATCTAGATGTTGTCCGTTCTTGTACCAGATGTAGGTGGGGTTGTCAGTCAGAGTACAGGTGGTGCTACAGGTCAGTGTCTTCTGTCCCTCTGCAGCAGGAGTCACCTTCACCTGCAGGTCTGAATGAAGAGAGAATAAAACATAAAAGAACAACCCTCATCATTTCCACCTACTACAATATCATAGTTCTGATAAAGTATTACAGTATATCATAATGTTCTGTAAGTGTAGTATTACCAGTATATCATAATGTTCTGTAAGTGTAGTATTGCCAGTATATCATAATGTTCTGTAAGTGTAGTATTACCAGTATATCACAATGTTCTGTAAGTATAGTATTACCAGTATATCATAATGTTCTGTAAGTGTAGTATTACCAGTATATCATAATGTTCTGTAAGTGTAGTATTACCAGTATATCATAATGTTCTGTAAGTGTAGTATTACCAGTATATCATAATGTTCTGTAAGTGTAGTATTACCAGTATATCATAATGTTCTGTAAGTGTAGTATTACCAGTATATCATAATGTTCTGTAAGTGTAGTATTACCAGTATATCATAATGTTCTGTAAGTGTAGTATTACCAGTATATCATAATGTTCTGTAAGTGTAGTATTACCAGTATATCATAATGTTCTGTAAGTGTAGTATTACCAGTATATCGTAATGTTCTGTAAGTGTAGTATTACCAGTATATCATAATGTTCTGTAAGTGTAGTATTACCAGTATATCATAATGTTCTGTAAGTGTAGTATTACCAGTATATCATAATGTTCTGTAAGTGTAGTATTACCAGTATATCATAATGTTCTGTAAGTATAGTATTACCAGTATATGATAATGTTCTGTAAGTGTAGTATTACCAGTATATCATAATGTTCTGTAAGTGTAGTATTACCAGTATATCGTAATGTTCTGTAAGTGTAGTATTACCAGTATATCATAAGGTTCTGTAAGTATAGTATTACCAGTATATCATAATGTTCTGTAAGTGTAGTATTTCCAGTACATCATATTGTTCTGTAAGTGCAGTATTACCTGTCACAGTCAGACTGGTTCCAGGGAAACTATGACCCCATTCAAAGTTCCTTTGTTTATAAGTGAAGTGATACTCAGCTGAGTCCTCCTCTCTCAGATCTGAGATTCTCAGGGTGAAGGGACCTCTCTCCAAGGCTCGTCCTAAATACTTGGGGTCTCTGGTTATGTCCTTATGGATCAACCTATCACTTCTAAACCAGAATGATGATGTGGTGAAATAATAACCAACAGTACAGGATATGTCCACTGTTGACCCCTTCAAGACACAGATTCTCCTCTTGGTGTAAGTCACTCTGGTGCATCTCTGACCCTGAACACCTGAAATATAATGACAAGAGGGCATTTCTTATACATTTACACAGTAGAATCATGAGCTGCAGTAATCCAGAATAGTTATGCCATCTGGTATTGTGTTGCAGTTTGGTTAGATAACTGTGAGGACTGTTCAGCAGACAGAAAGTTCTACTTGAAAAGTTATACTAAAAACTGAGTTAAATCCATACTCACACACTGCAGGAGAGTGGAGATCCTCGTGGCCTTTTACAGCACAGGAGTAACTGTCTGTATCACTAAAGTAGTTTGAGTACAGGCTGGAGGTGTCCTCCTTTACTTTGTGTCCGTTCTTGTACCAGATGTAGGTGGGGTTGTCAGTCAGAGTACAGGTGGTGATACAGGTCAGTGTCACCCAATTTGGCCAGGTTTTAGAAGTCACCTTCACCTGCAGAGCTGGAGTAGATCACAGCATTAAACCCTGAATCACTTATTGTCTTGTTTAATCACATGATGCAAGACATTCTCAAACTCATTTCATTCTTAAATCTATTTCATATATGCAAATCCAATTTCTAGACCTAAATGGACAGTAGATATTAATTGAACAGACAAGCAGTATAAAGCATGTTACTGTACCTGTTACAGACAGAGTGACTCCAGGGTCACCAGTATATAGAATGTTACTGTACCTGTAACAGACAGAGTGACTCCAGGGTCACCAGTATATAGAATGTTACTGTACCTGTGACAGACAGAGTGACTCCAGGGTCACCAGTATATAGAATGTTACTGTACCTGTAACAGACAGAGTGACTCCAGGGTCACCAGTATATAGAATGTTACTGTACCTGTGACAGACAGAGTGACAGGGTCCAGTATATAGAATGTAACTGTACCTGTAACAGACAGAGTGACTCCAGGGTCACCAGTATATAGAATGTTACTGTACCTGTAACAGACAGAGTGACTCCAGGGTCACCAGTATATAGAATGTAACTGTACCTGTGACAGACAGAGTGACTCCAGGGTCACCAGTATATAGAATGTTACTGTACCTGTAACAGACAGAGTGACTCCAGGGTCACCAGTATATAGAATGTAACTGTACCTGTAACAGACAGAGTGACTCCAGGGTCACCAGTATATAGAATGTTACTGTACCTGTAACAGACAGAGTGACTCCAGGGTCACCAGTATATAGAATGTAACTGTACCTGTGACAGACAGAGTGACTCCAGGGTCACCAGTATATAGAATGTTACTGTACCTGTAACAGACAGAGTGACTCCAGGGTCACCAGTATATAGAATGTTACTGTACCTGTTACAGACAGAGTGACTCCAGGATCTCCATAATATTTCCCTCTGGTCTGATCTGTTAGTAATCTGAACTTGTACGTAGCTGAGTCTCTCTCTCTCAGGTCTGTGATTTTCAGGGTACAGTCTTTCTTCTTATCTCCATGATACTCCAGACGACCTGCATACTCTGGGTCCTGACCTAGATCTTTAGGTTCTTTACCAGCCTCCATTTTAGTGAACCAGAAGGTTGTTGTGACTGTATAACCACTGGGATGTGTGTAAGAGCAGGTCAGATCCACTGTTGACCCCTTCAAGGTACAGATTCTCTGAGTGGTGTAAGTCACACTCCAGCCATACTGACCAAGTACCACTGAAACACACAGTCACACAACACAGTGGTATCAGAATGAAGACAAGGTATATTGGCTCACACTGAAGGTAGGGTTTGTCCACACTTTGTTGCCATAGTTCCTGATTTGAGTGTGAATGGAAACCACAGATAAGCATCACTCAGTGAGGTGTGAAAGATAACTATTTAAAGTGAAGTGGAGACGCCTAACAGAACACACCATAATAACATTATGTTTCTTATCCTTTTAGAAATGTCTGTAGATTGATAAACAGAGCAACTAAAAGATAAGAATGAGACCATACCTGCTACAGACCAGAGAAAGACCACCAACACACTTCCTGCTGTTCTCAAGGCCATTGTTGCATCTCCCACCCTGCAGTCTTAGACACATAAACAACAACTCACTCTGTAGCTGGTGAAAACTACATACAAACCATCAGGGGCAGCAGGTAGGGCTCTAGTCAAAAGTAGTGCACACTATAGGGAATATGGTGTCATTTGGGATGCAGATATAACAACACATCATCATCACAGCCTTGAGAGGATGGTGTGTAAATAACATTCTTCATAATAGTTTGGTAATATGTGTAATATGTGTCAGCGGTATCAGCAGGTAGCATAGCGGTTAAGAACGTTGGGCTAGTAACTGAAACATTACTGGTTCAAATCCCAGACCTGGCAAGGTGGAGACCTCTGCCATTTTGAGCAAGGCAGTTACCACTAGCTTGAATGATAACTCCTATCCCCAAGCTGTGAGGATAAACAATAAGTCACACATACCTTTTATATCATCATTATATGATAGTGTTCGTATTCACAAAGTGTCCCAGAGTAGGATCTAGGATTAGTTTCCCATTTAGATCATAATTATATGGACCAGGACGACCTGATCCTAGATCAGCACTCCATGTCTGAGACCCTTGAGTACATGACTTGTGCTTTTGTCCCTTCCACAGTATAGATGTCAACACGACTCTCTATCAGTCTGGTCCTAGAAGACTGACCATCAGATTCAATGATAGCTCCTATCCCCAAGCTGTGAGGCTAAACAGCAACTGTCTCACACACACACACACACACACACACACACACACACACACACACACACACACACACACACACACACACACACACACACACACACACACACACACACACACACACACACACAAGTACAGACACTATCTGTAGGGGAAGGTACATAAGGCCCATTGAGTCTGCATCAAAGTCTAGAGAGCTGGCTGTTATGGACGTAGAAAAGTTCAAACACACATCCTACACAGTATAGATGTCAACACTTCTCCCAACCCTGGTTAACAGGAAGGTGATGCTGAGTCAGTTCATCTGAACCAACAACACTTACTGGCAGTGCAGATAAATAAGAAGTATCCTACTGTAAGTGTGAGTTCTGTGGTTGACACATTTCAAAAGTAGCCTAGTCAGGATGTTAAGACATTAACGTGCATAAACAACATGTCAGAAAATAGTTGCATTTGTATATTTGAGGAGTGGGCCTAGATTTTATAAAGAGGCTAAATATGACCCATTCCCATCACTCCTCATCAGCTGCATCATAGTGCTACTGAAGGTTCCAGTGTTCTAGACTAGAGCTCCTCCTACTGGCATCTCAACATTACTACAGCCTCCAGTCCTCATATTATGTCCTCATTCCTTTGGCAGTAAAAGGACTAAAATTAATGGATAGTGTTCCATTCATTCCAGCCATTACAATGAGTCCATCCTCCTATATCTCCGCCCACCAGCCTCCTCTTTTGTACAGTACCTTTAGTAGCTTTAGCTAGCAGATAATCCAATAAACATCACCATAGCCTGCTGTATTGACTGTGTCATGTATTGTAGGCTGCTGTCCATAAATTATGCAGTTTAGTCGACTCAACAATCTAAATCAATATACAGTCCTGTGTGCATATATTTTACATATGGGTGGTCCTGGTAACCAAACCCATAACGTTGCAGGTGCCATGTTCTACCAACTGAGTTACAGAGGAACATGTTCTGTATAGTCTAATGTGCATATATAGATTTCTGATATGATTCAGGAGGTCTCTGTTTCTCACGGTGTCTCATGTGAATACTACTCCTAAACACAACCCACCATCACGGTGTCTCATGTTAATACTACTCCTAAACACAACCCACCATCCCTGTGTCTCATGTTAATACTACTCCTAAACACAACCACCATCACTGTGTCTCATGTTAATACTACTCCTAAACACAACCCACCATCACTGTGTCTCATGTTAATACTACTCCTAAACACAACCCACCATCACTGTGTCTCATGTTAATACTACTCCTAAACACAACCCACCATCACTGTCTCATGTTAATACTACTCCTAAACACAACCCACCATCACTGTGTCTCATGTTAATACTACTCCTAAACACAACCCACCATCACTGTCTCATGTTCATACTACTCCTAAACACAACCCACCATCACTGTCTCATGTTAATACTACTCCTAAACACAACCCACCATCACTGTGTCTCATGTTAATACTACTCCTAAACACAACCCACCATCACTGTGTCTCATGTTAATACTACTCCTAAACACAACCCACCATCACTGTCTCATGTTCATACTACTCCTAAACACAACCCACCATCACTGTGTCTCATGTTAATACTACTCCTAAACACAGTCCACCATCACTGTGTCTCATGTTAATACTACTCCTAAACACAACCCACCATCACTGTGTCTCTTGTTGATACTACTCCTAAACACAACCCACCATCACTGTCTCATGTTAATACTACTCCTAAACACAACCCACCATCACTGTCTCATGTTCATACTACTCCTAAACACAACCCACCATCACTGTGTCTCATGTTAATACTACTCCTAAATACAACCCACCATCACTGTGTCTCATGTTAATACTACTCCTAAACACAACCCACCATCACTGTGTCTCATGTTAATACTACTCCTAAACACAACCCACCATCACTGTGTCTCATGTTAATACTACTCCTAAACACAACCCACCATCACTGTGTCTCATGTTAATACTACTCCTAAACACAACCCACCATCACTGTGTCTCATGTTAATACTACTCCTAAACACAACCCACCATCACTGTGTCTCATGTTAATACTACTGTGTCTCTAAACACAACCCACCATCACTGTGTCTCATGTTAATACTACTCCTAAACACAACCCACCATCACTGTGTCTCATGTTAATACTACTCCTAAATACAACCCACCATCACTGTGTCTCATGTTAATACTACTCCTAAACACAACCCACCATCACTGTGTCTCATGTTAATACTACTCCTAAACACAACCCACATTCACTGTGTCTCATGTTAATACTACTCCTAAACACAACCCACCATCACTGTGTCTCATGTTAATACTACTCCTAAACACAACCCACCATCACTGTCTCATGTTCATACTACTCCTAAACACAACCCACCATCACTGTCTCATGTTCATACTACTCCTAAAGCTCTTATGAAGTATCCACTCAATCACTCTTACTTTCACTCTAAACAAAAAAGTCTCCCCAACAATCTATTGCTCTCAGAGGCCTCAAAATAGCATGAACAAGTCTTATATTTGTAACCACGTCATTAAACTCACCGAAGACGCGCTGCCCGTGCTGTCACATATTACAGTGTTTTTCTGCACTTAAAATGCATGTAAAATATTAACCAAAAATTCATGAAACACCATCCAGATATCTTACGCATAGATTCACCTGCAAAGCATAATTCATACTCACATTTTCTACATTATGTCTGTCGAGGTTAACAGGCAAACAAACTGTATGTAGGTCTACATTACACATGTCTAGGCTAACAGACAAACAAACTGTATGTAGGTCTACATTATGCATGTCTAGGCTAACAGAGAAACAAACTGTATGTTGGTCTACATTATTTATGTCTAGGCTAACAGACAAACAAACTGTATGTAGGTCTACATTATGTATGTCTAGGCTAGCAGACAAACAAACTGTATGTAGGTCTACATTATGTATGTCTAGGTTAACAGACAAACAAACTGTATGTAGGTCTACATTATGTATGTCTAGGCTAACAGACAAACAAACTGTATGTAGGTCTACATTATGTATGTCTAGGCTAACAGGCAAACAAACTGTATGTAGGTCTACATTATGTAGGTCTACATTATGTATGTCTAGGCTATGTCTAGGCTAACAGACAAACAAACTGTATGTAGGTCTACATTATGCATGTCTAGGCTAACAGACAAACAAACTGTATGTAGGTCTACATTATGTATGTTTAGGTTAACAGAGAAACAAACTGTATGTTGGTCTACATTGTGTATGTCTAGGCTAACAGACAAACAAACTGTATGTAGGTCTACATTATGTATGTCTAGGCTAACAGACACACAAACTGTATGTAGGTCTACATTACACATGTCTAGGCTAACAGACTGTACGTAGGTCTACATTATGAATGTCTAGGCTAACAGACAAACAAACTGTATGTAGGTCTACATTATGTATGTCTAGGTTAACAGAGAAACAAACTGTATGTTGGTCTACATTATGTATGTCTAGGTTAACAGAGAAACAGACTGTATGTAGGTCTACATTATGTATGTCTAGGTTAACAGAGAAACAGACTGTATGTAGGTCTACATTATGTATGTCTAGGTTAACAGAGAAACAGACTGTATGTAGGTCTACATTATGTATGTCTAGGTTAACAGAGAAACAGACTGTGTGTTGGTCTACATTATGTATGTCTATGTTAACAGAGAAACAGACTGTATGTAGGTCTACATTATGTATGTCTAGGTTAACAGAGAAACAGACTGTATGTTGGTCTACATTGTGTATGTCTAGGCTAACAGACAAACAAAACAGCAGTATAAAACATTGTTATGCCTGGCAGAAGTTTGATGACTAGAAACAAGTAATAATGAAAAGATAGACATCATCAAGCGTACTTACAGCGTGAGGAGAGAGAGGGGAGGTGAGCTTACTGTCCAAGCAGAGAATGAAACAGAATGGTGTGAGTTCTGTGGTTGACAGCAACTAGATGTACTGAGGGGCTGAAAGGTGATGCAGAGCTGGCTTCCTGTCTTCATGATGCCGCTTCCTGGCAACCAACACGTCAGTGAAGGGCTTTAAGAAATGTGTGAACATCTTCATGAGGAGAGAGAGGGACTTTACAAGAAATGTCTGTCTGATATGTCATAGGCTACTTGTATTTCTTCATTGGTGGCTACAATATGGAGAGTGGATAGATGGGTCCCTCCTGAGAGGTTTGAGAAACACTAGTTCTGGTGGGGGTGCTGTTCATTCCCCAAACATGTTGGTAAAACTGTTTTTGGTTTTTATAACACCAGTATCCATAGCCTTTCTGAATAATGACATTACATTAATAATGACACTACATCTGATTTGATAAAACTGTATTTTATTATGAATGAATACAACTGATTGACATAATAAAACACTAAGTAAATTGTACACTCAGCTCCCCCACATGCTGAGAGGATACAGACAGATTGTCTTTTTACATGATTTTAACACTGCCTCTCTCTCTGTGTGTGTGTGTGTGTGTGTGAACAGTGCTGGGTGTTGATCAATGACAGTTGATCTCCTGACAGTAATGTAGCAGGTCTGACGAGCCTACAGCCGAGCCACTCATTGGCTATGTGGTTCAATGGCACCATCATGTGTCCAATAGGCAGAAATAACATCAAATTGGAAATAGTCATGAATCAATGTATTAATAGTTCATTCATGTATTTATTGTCAATTTTTAAACAATTATTTACAACATGATGCTGATATTTATCCTGTATTGACACTGAACCACACTGTAAAAACTGTAAAGGTAAAAATCTTTAATGTATCTAAATATGTAATAATGATTTCTAAAAGAATAAAACAAGCAATATCATGACACTGAACAATATGGTATTATGTAATATAAAATATGGAATAATGTCTGACAGCAATACAAAGTAAATCATCATTAAACACATCAGGAGAAACTTGGTCTGGGCCTCCCGAGTGGTGCAGTGGTCTAAGGCACTGAATTGCAGTTACTAGCTGTGCCACTAGAGATCCTGGTTTGAGTCCAGACTCTGTTGCAGCCGGCTGCGACCGGGAGACCCAGTGGGCGGCGGGTAATTGGCCAAGCGTCTTCCAGTTTAGGGGAGTGTTTAGTCGGCATGGATGTCCTTGTTCCATCACGCTCTAAGGACTCCTGTGGCGGGCTGTGTGTGACACGGTGTTTCCTCCGACACACTGGTGTGGCTGGCTTCCAGGTTCAGTGGGCAGTGTGGCTTGGTTGGGTTGTGTTACGGAGGACGCGTGGCTCTTGACCTTCACCTCTCCTGAGTCCGTACGGGAGTTGCAGTGATGAGACAAGATTGGACCAATTGGATGGCATGAAATTGCTGGGTAAAAGTAAAACTTTTTTTTTTACTCTACATGGATAACATGCTACATTAGACTATATTTTGACAACAGGCTACAATAAACTATATATGGATAACAGGCTACATTAGACTATGTATATATATATATATATATATATATATATATATATATATATATATATAATATATGCATATATATATATAGTTACTATTGGATAGAAAACACTCCAAAGTTTCTAAAACTGTTTGAATTATGTCTGTGAGTATAACAGAACTCATAGGGCAGGCAATCTTCCAAACAGTCTTCCAAAACAAAACTAATTTGAAGTCATCGCTTATTCACTTCCAAACAAGATATGGATCTGTTAGCACTTGCTACGCCTTCCACTAGATGTTCTCCTTCAGTAGAACGTGAAATGGAGCCTCTGGTGTGAACTTTGACCGAATGGGAGGGGAATGAGTCACTGTCCTGGCAGAATGCAATTTCCCTGTTGCGCATTTGTCTGTTGATATCATCTTCGTTCCATTCCACTGCAAATGAAAACGTATTCTCCGGTTGGAACGTTATTGGATATATATGAAAATAACATCCTGAAGATTGATTCTCTACTTAGTTTGACCAGTTTATTCGACCTGGAATATATATTTTTGAAGTTTTCGTCTGAGTTCGCCTGGACCAGCGTCAGCTTTTGGGCACGTGAGCTGAAAGTGGTAGCAAATGCAGCTAATTGGACACTAGTAATGGACGTTATGGAACAAAACAACGATTTATTGTGGAACTAGGACTCCTTGCACTGCATTCTGATGAAAGATCATCAAAGGTAAGGAAATATTTATGATGTAATTTCGTATTTCTGTTGACTGCAACATGGCGGAGAAATATATTTACGTCTTAGCGCCATTTTATTGCATGTTAGACTTTTTTCGTAACGTTTTTAAAAATCTGACACAGCGGTTGCATTAAGAACCAGTGTATCTTTAATTATATGTAAAACATGTATCTTTTGTCAAAGTTTATGATGAGTATTTCTGTTATCTGGCAAAGCTATCTATAATTACTATTTTTTGGAGGCATTTCTCAACATGGCGTCAATGTAAACCGAGACTTGTGGATATAAATATGCATATTATCAAACAAAACATAAATGTATTGTGTAACATGATGTTATATGAGTGTCATCTGATGAAGATTATCAAAGGTTAGTGATTCATTTTATCTCTAATTCTGCTTTTGTGACTCTATCTTTGGCTGCAAAAATGGCTTTGTTTTATTTTTGATTTGGTGACGGTCTAACATAAATATATGTTGTGTTTTCGCTGTAAAACATTAAAAAAATTGGACATGATGGGTAGATTAACAAGATGTTTATCTTTCATATGCTATATTGGACTTGTTAATGTGTGAAAGTTAAATATTTCTAAAAAATATTTTCGAATTTCCCGCGCCACCTTTTCAGCTGAATGGGAGGGAGTTCCCCTAGGGGAACGCCTAGCCATAACACGTTTTAATATCAGTGAGAGTGAAAGTGAGAGTTTCATTGGACAGTTACTTTAAGGACCTGCTTCTGTTATTCTATTAACTGTGAGATGTATTATTATCAATCATCGAACATTCCAGAAAGTTCCATCTCTCAGTGTTCTGGAATGGAATGCCATCGCTGACTGAATTACCCTCCACACTCCAAACATCCATGTTATGTCATATTGTGTCTGTGTGTTTTAAAAATGACAATTAATAATATTTAATGTAACTGGTTGTGTGTCTAGGAGCTGGACATCGCTCCTTCTGAAAGTGTCTGTATATATTTTGTACAGACATGATGATGAAGATGATGAAGATGAATAAACCACTATTGCTCTCCAAATGAAAGCATTCCACTTTCTCTCCACTGAAGATATTGTTATAACAAGGTAAAACAATGACAGTGAAGTTTATTCTTTAAAAAATTCTTAAAAGCATTAAGAAACGTTCATCAAGCAGAACTCTTTCCTGGACGTTGAGGTAAAAGTCTCCCAAGTTTGATGATTGTTTCAGAAACATCACATAAAATATATATATAATTATATACAATGCATTGGGAAAGTATTCAGACCCCTTGACCTTTTTCAAATTTTGTTACGTTACACCCTTATTCTAAAATAGATATGTAAAATTATACCACTATTCCCATAATGACAAAACAAAAACAAGTTTTTAGAAAGGTCTGCAAATTTATTTAAAAAATATTATTTAGATAAGTATTCAGACCTTTTGCTTTGAGACTCAAAATTGAACTCAGCTACATCCAGTTTCTACTAATCATCCTTTAGATGCTTCTAAAACTTGATTGGAGTCCATCTGTGGTCAATTTAATTGATTGGACATGATTTGGAAAGGCCCACACCTATCGATACGGTCCCACAGTTGACAGTGCATGTCAGAGCAAAAATCATGAGGTCGAAGGAATTGTCTCTAGATTCAGAGACAGAATTGTGCTGAGGCACAGATCTGGGGAAGGGTACCAAAACGTTTCTGTATTTTTGAAGGACCAAGAACACAGTGGCCTCCATCATTCTTAAATAGAAGAAGTTTGGAACCACCGAGACTCCTCCTATAGCTGGCTGTCTGGCCAAACTGATCAATCGGGGGAGAAGAGCCTTGGTCAGCGAGGTGACCAAGAACCCGATGGTCACTCTGACAAAGCTCCAGAGTTCCTCTTTGGAGATGGGAGAGCCTTCCAGAAGGACAGCCATCTCTGCAGCACTCCACCAATCATGCATTTATGATAGAGTGGCCAGACTGAAGCCACTCCTCAGTAAACGACACATGAAAGCCTGCTTGGAGTTTGCCAAAAGGCACCAAAAGACTCTCAGACCATGAGAAACAAGATTATCTGGTCTGATGAAACCAAGATTGAACTCTTTGGCCTGAATGCCAAGCATCACATCTGGAGGAAACCTGGCACCATCCTAAAGGTGAAGCATGGCATTGGCAGCATCATGCTGTGGGGATGTTTTTCAGCGGCAGGGACTGGGAGACTAGGCAGGATCGAGGGAATGATGAACGGAGAAGATGAACGGAGATCATTGATAAAAAAAACAGCTCCAGAAAGCTCAGGACCTCAGACTGGGGTGAAGGTTCAACCTTCCAATAGGACAAGGACCCTAAGCACACAGCCAAGACAACGCAGGAGTGGCAGGAGAAATCTCTGAATGTCCTTGAGTGGCCCAGACAGAGCCCGGACATGAACCTGATCGAACATCTCTGGAGAGACCTGAAAATATATGTGCAGAGACGCTCCCCATCCAGCGTGACCAAGCTTGAGAGGATCTGCAGATAAGAATGCGAGAAACTCCCCAAATACTGGTGTGCCAAACTTGTGCATCATACCCAAGAAGACTCAAGGCTGTAATCGCTGCCAAAGGTGCTTCGACAAAGTACTGATTAAAGAGTCTGAATACTTATGTAAATGTGATATTGCAGTTTTTTGTATTTATACATTTGCTAAATTTTCCAAAACCCTTTTTTGCTTTATCATTAAAGAAAACAATTTCAATTTGAGAATAAGTTTGAAACATCACAAAATGTGGAAAAAGTCAAGGGGCATGAATACTTTCCAAATACACTGTAACATATAACTGGAACTCAAGGTTGCCTAGGTCAGAAATACAATATTTTTCAACTTAAAAATATATTTTCAAAATGTTAAGGTCCTTTTCTTATTCATCATTGTTTCAATGTCAAAACTGACCCTAGATCAGAACTCATACTCTAAGTGTGAATCGAGTCGTCCTGTGGCTCAGTTGGTACAGCATGGCGCATGGGTTCCATTCCTGCTGGGACTTCCCATACGAAAAATGTATTCAATCATGACTGTAATGACAGTGTGAATATGGATAAAAGTGTCTACTAGATGGCATATATTACTAAATACAATTACAAACGGGGTAGTTTTGGCCCTGGATGCTGATTGGCTGAAACAGCATTTCAGAAGTCTATACTGTATATCAGACAATATACCACGGGTATGACGTAAAAAGGCTTGTTTACTGTTCTATTTATGTTGTTAAAACGTGTTACGGGTACACGTCCCCCTAGGGGTACACCCCCCTCAACTGAAACAGTGGTGCACAGAATGCAAAAATATTCTTAGAAATATTTAACCTCCACACATTAACAAGTCCAATACCTCAAATGAAAGATAAACACCTTGTTCATCTAGCCAGCAAGTCAGATTTCTAAAATGTTTTACGGCGAAAACATAGCACATATTTATGTCAAACCACCACCAAAGACACAGCTCATTTGAATAGCCATTTTGAACAAAAGATACAATCAACAAACGCAGGATTAAAAGAAAAATAATTCACCAACCTTTTGAAAATCTTCATCAGATGACAGTAATAGGACATGTTACACAGTACATTTATGTTTTTTTCAATAATATGCAATTTATATCCATAAATCTCTGTTTACAATGACGCCATGTTCAAAAAATGCTACTCAAATGTCCGGAGAAATGATGATAGCTCCACCAGATAACGTCAGATAACAACAATACACATCATAAACTTTGACTAAATATACATGTTCTACATATAGTTAGAAAGATACAATGCTTCTTAATTAACCTCTTGCTCCTACTTGAGACACAGACGTCCCAACTAGAGCTCTGGAAATGCAAATGCGCTACGCTAAACGCTAATAGTATTAGTTAAAACGCAAACATTCATTAAAATACACATGCTTGGTATTGAATTAAAGCTACACTCGTTGTGAATCCAGGCACCGAGTCAGATTTTTAAAATGCTTTTCGGCGAAAGCATGAGAAGCTATTATCTGATAGCATGTAACACCCCAAAAACCCGTAGGGGATGTAAACAAAATAATTAGCATAGTCGGCGCTACACAAACCGCACAATAAAATATAAAACATTCATTACCTTTGACCATCTTCTTTGTTGGTACTCCTTGATGTCCCATAATCAATACTGGGTCTTTTTTCGATTAAATCGGTCCATATATAGCCTAGATATCGATCTATGAAGACTGTGTGATAAACGGAAAAAATAGCGTTTCATAACGTAACGTCATTTTTTAAAAGTTAAAAAGTCGACGATAAACTTTCACAAAACACTTCGAAATACTTTTCTAATGCAACTTTAGGTATTAGTACACGTTAATAAGCGATAAAAATCATCAGGAGGCGATGTAAATTCGATAGGTGGTCATCTGGAAAAAATGTCCGGAAAAAACTCAGCCAATACATCAAGTTGGAGGTCGGAGGGAATCGGTTCCCTTGGGTCGGTTCTACCAAGAATCAAATCCGAAGCAAATGAGAAGACTCTAGACATCCTGTGGAAGCTGTAGGTACTGCAACCTCGGCCTCATTTAATACGGTTCACCTTTAACAATGGGTTGAAGTGGCGCATGGATATTTTTTTCCACTTTCAGTGATCAGATTTTCCTGCGCATTTCGATGAAACAGACGTTCTGTTATAGTCACAGCCGTGATTTAACCAGTTTTAGAAACGTGAGAGTGTTTTCTATACACACATACTAATCATATGCATATACTATATTCCTGGCATGAGTAGCAGGACGCCAAAATGTTGCGAAAAAGTAGGGGGTAGGCTTACGAGGTGCAACTGCTGTGTTACATTTATTTTTAACGTTACAGAATTCGTTCACTAGGCAATAATATGAGACGGCGCTCATACATTAGCAATATGTCTCCGCTATGTTGGAGTCCACAGAAACACAAAATTACCACATAAATATTCCCTTACCTTTGATGTTCTTCGATCAGAAGTTGTGGAAGGAGTCATACTTACCAAAAACTGCGTTTGGCTTTCAAGTCTGTGTCTTTGGGTTATCAAACACGACAAATTCCGGCTGAAATGCAGCCAAAATTCTAGGAGTTGCGCATCAAAACTTCAAAATTACATATTATATGTCGACTAAACTGGTCAAACTAAGTGCAGAATCAAGCTTTAGGATGTTCTAAACGTGCAAAACAATTATCAGCTCGAACAGACAAACTGACATCGTTTGGTGAATCCTGGAACAAAGAGAGCTCCAGATGCGATGCGCGCATGAGAGTACGTGTATTTTCGCGTGACCCGAAGGTTTTAGCCCGCCAAAGGGTGAGGGAGCGCGCGATTTTCACAATGAAACACCCCATTGAAAGGAGACATCGCGCTGAAGAGATAGAAACTGTTCCCAGATCCGTAGCTGGTTGGGAAGGGTGGGGGCGATGACGTCAAAGTTGGCCCAACTTTCCTGATGACAGAGAGAGTTTGGGAGAATGGCTGCCCTGTGAGTTCTGCTTTACATACAGACATAATTTGAACGGTTTTAGAAGCTTTAGAGTGTTTTCTATTCAATATTAATTATTATATGCATATATTAGCAATTTTGGACAGATCTTTTTTCTGTTTACTATGGGCACGCAATTCCTCCAAAGGGGGCAGTATTCTGCCTAGCTCTAACTAGTTTTAATGTGCATGTCCTTGCTATTTCAGCCTGGCAACCAGACCTATTTAATGCTCAGCTCTCTCCTTAATGGTTAGCTCCAACATGCCCCAGGTTATTAGAGAGTTAATTGTTGCATGACTTAATTCAATCACATAATCAATTAAACGTTAGGTAATCTATTTGATAAAATAACATGTCATCACAAGAATGACAGTCAGACACGACAAAGTGAAAAGAAACGTTGCATCAGAACATTGAGGCAAAATATTACCAGAACTTTGTCATAAAACCAATAACAAATGAATATGAAAATATCAGATAAACATATATTATGTGCATCATCTGTAATGGAATAATACAATACAATGTAATACTATAGAAACAGTACTGTATACTGTAATAGTACTACTGTATACTGTAATAGAATAGAAACAGTACTGTATACTGTAATAGTACTACTGTATACTGTAATAGAATAGAAACAGTACTGTATACTGTAATAGTACAGTACTGTATACTGTAATAGAATAGAAACAGTACTGTATACTGTAATAGAAACAGTACTGTATACTGTAATAGTACAGTACTGTATACTGTAATAGAATAGAAACAGTACTGTATACTGTAATAGTACAGCACTGTATAATGTAATAGAATAGAAACAGTACTGTATACTGTAATAGTACTACTGTATAATGTAACATAATAGTACAGGACTGTATAATGTAATAGAATAGTACAGGACTGTATAATGTAACAGAAGAGTACTGTACTGTATAATGTAATAGAATAGTACAGGACTGTATAATGTAACAGAATGATACTGTATGATGTAATAGAATAGTACAGTACTGTATAATGTAATAGAATAGTACAGGACTGTATAATGTAATAGAATAGTACAGTACTGTATAATGTAATAGAATAGTACAGGACTGTATAATGTAACAGAATGATACTGTATAATGTAATAGAATAGTACAGTACTGTATAATGTAATAGAATAGTACAGGACTGTATAATGTAACAGAATGATACTGTATAATGTAATAGAATAGTACAGTGCTGTATAATGTAATAGAATAGTACAGGACTGTATAATGTAACAGAATAGTACAATACTATATAATGTAATAGAATAGTACAGTACTATACAATGTAATAGAATAGTACTGTACTGTATAATGTAACATAATAGTACAGTACTATATAATGTAACAGAATGATACTGTAGAATGTAACAGAATATTACTGTAGAATGTAACAGAATATTACTGTAGAAAGTAACAGAATGATTCAGTACAGTAGAATGTAAAGGAATGGTTCAGTACTGTAGAATGTAACAGAATAGTTCAGTACTGTAGAATGTAACAGAATAGTTCAGTACTGTAGAATGTAACAGAATGGTTCAGTACAGTAGAATGTAAAAGAATGGTTCAGTACTGTAGAATGTAACAGAATGGTTCAGTACTGTAGAATGTAACAGAATGGTTCAGTACTGTAGAATGTAACAGAATAGTTCAGTACTGTAGAATGTAACAGAATGGTTCAGTACTGTAGAATGTAACAGAATAGTTCAGTACTGTAGAATGTAACAGAATGGTACTGTAGAATATAAGTATTGTTCCTGTGAGCGAACATCAAGAAGAAATTAAAACATATATTTATAATATTCTCAGCCTTCATATAAAATATAACTGGACATCGAGGCTTTTTCAGAAATACAAAGCAAAGTTATTGTGTTCAGATTCTGTTCCATGTTACTTAAAACATGAATGGAAAAATATTTAACATAAAAATGATTTACAAGGTTTGTTGTGTCCAGGTCCTCTTGGTTCTGGGTTTGTTGTGTTCAGGTCCTCTTGGTTCTGGGTTTGTTGTGTTCAGGTCCTCTTGGTTCTGGGTTTGTTGTGTTCAGGTCCTCTTGGTTCTGGGTTTGTTGTGTTCAGGTCCTCTTGGTTCTGGGTTTGTTGTGTTCAGGTACTCTTGGTTCTGGGTTTGGTGAGTTCAGGTCCTCTTGGTTCAGGGTTTGTTTTGTTCAGGTTCTCTTGGTTCTGGGTTTGTTGCGTTCAGGTCTTCTTGGTTCTGGGTTTGTTTTGTTCAGGTCTTCTGGGTTTGTTGCGTTCAGGTCATCTTGGTTCTGGGTTTGTTGCGTTCAGGTCTTCTTGGTTCTGGGTTTGTTGTGTTCAGGTCTTCTTGGTTCTGAGTTTGTTGCGTTCAGGTCTTCTTGGTTCTGGGTTTGTTGTGTTCAGGTCTTCTGGGTTTGTTGACTCTACTATAGATCTCAGAAGAGTCCTCCTTAGCTGCTTGTGCTGCCGTGGGTCTGAAGAGAGAGAAACAGAAATGTAACAGAATCTGCATCCCCCTAAAAAACCTTCATATACTCTTTTTAGTGCATTACTTTGACCAAGGCCTATATGGCTCTGGTGAAAATTAGTGCACTAAATAGGGAATAGGGTTCCATTTGGAACACAAAACAGTTCCTCAAAACCACCACTCTCTCATTATATTGTTGGGTTTATAAGGAAATGCCATCACTAGTGGCCACTAGGGGTCAACTCTTTTGCTTATTAATGACGTCATGGTCTTCTCGTCCAATAAGCAGCAGCATATGAATGAGCTGTAATCAAGAATAAAGCTTGTTTACAACCAAATCTAGAAACATATGTAACTGGAATGTTTTTGGAGGGTCAGATTTTCTTTGGGCGAATTCACTCGTTTTTGAGAAACTATCCCCAACCATCTATTCACTTCCTCATCCTCGTTGTTCACTCAGTGGGCTCCAAAAACACCCAAAACATCCTTTTAGAGACTAAAAAGCTCTAAGTAGTCTATAGTGATGCATGTCTTTAGATGTTGTACACATGACATGGTGTCATTCTGAACTTAATCCGTAACGTCATGTTCCATGTTGTTGACACTTGAACGATGCTTCTCATCCGTTCTATCAGCCTGATACACTGAGAATAGAACAGTTGGACGGAGAAACAGCAGGAGTCACACAAAACGGAATATAACGTTGTGGATAAAGTTCAGAATGACACAATGTCATGTGTACAACTGTTACATCTAAAGACCTGCATCACTATACTGAGATATTTCTGTTTCTAAAAGGATGGATTTGTGTTTTTGGAGCATTTGTTCATGTTTTTTCAGAGCCTCCGTACTGCACAACGAGGATGAGGAAGTGAATTGGTGGTTTCCCTAAAACAAGTGAAATTGATAAAAAAAGGTGTCTGGACCCTTCTGGAACATGGCATTTAGATAAAAAATTGAAATTTGGTTGTAAAAAAGCCAACTTCTCCTTTAATGTGGTGTATTCACAATGCTCTAGAAATGTCTCTATGTTATTTTAATGGCAGAATATTCTCACTGGTTGGCAGCACTGGGGAGGTTGAATTTCACAGCATCGTACTGGACATCCTGTTTCTGGGGCTGATGCACTGGACGGTGGAGTACAGAGGCACTTCCTGGTTTTTGGAGCGAGAGAAGTGGATGCTGGCATAGTGGACATCATCCTGGTCGACGGTGGCTGCTGTCTGTGCTGCAGTAGAGGCTGTGGACATGCTTGAGACGTTTTCATACACTGGACTAGAGTCTCCCTGATGGGAAGAGGACAGATAACATGATGAGTAGAAATGTTCCACCAAGCAATACAAATAATCTGATTCTAATAGACTCACCTGTACATTCTCTGATTCTAATAGACTCACCTGTACATTCTCTGATGTGTCTCTTGTGTCAGAGGTGGATTTGGAGGCCTTCTTCCTGGTTTACACATTAATTAATTAATTTATTATTGAACGAATCAATGAACAAAGTTAGTTAATAAAAAAGATTTGGAGTGAAATAATCTTTAAAAGAATCTCTCACCTGAAGCACATGAGTCCAGAGAGACAGAGGATGAGAACCAGAACAACCACTATGATTCCTACAGCTGCAGTCTGAACTGAGGTTTGTTTCCCTACAATAAAATATGGATGATATGAGTACAATAGAACAATATTTGTTCATAACTGATCTAATCTGAATGTATATACTGTATAATTATAAAACAAAGTTGTATAAGCCAAAGTACAATTATTAATATTAGCTTGAAACATAATTTTGTATTGAAATATATAAGATGGAACTTCACCTGGTAAAATGATCATCAGAGCTGTAGAGTTCCTAGATCCTCTTCCATTCCAGGCCTCACAGTGGTAATGTCCACTGTCCTCAGACCTGAAGTTACTGATGTTGTAGATCTGTCCACATCCATTTATTAAAGTCTCATTTTGAAAGTACCAGGTGTATTTGTCCACAGGTGGGTTGGCATCACTGCTGCAGGTCAAAGTCACTGAACTGCCCTCCACTATTTCACCAGAGGGACTGACTGACACTGAGGTGTTCTTTGGGCCGTCTGGTGGACAATATGTAACAACAGTGTATTAAATAGTGTTTTTCTTGTTATTGAAATATGAATTTAAATGTGATCCTCTGATTAAAGATGAGGTGAACTTACACTGAACGTCCACAGACACAGAAGAAGAGTTGAGACGTCCATATTTATTCTCAGCCTCACAGTAATATTCTCCTCTGTCCTCAGAGATGATGTTAGTGATGCTGTAACTCTGTCCTGATGCTTTTGGTGAGGTTACGTTCTTCTGGTACCAGGTGTATTTGTCCACAGGTGGGTTGGCATCACTGCTGCAGGTCAGAGTCACTGAACTGCCCTCCACTATTTCACCAGAGGGACTGACTGACACTGAGGTGTTCTTTGGGCCGTCTGGTGGACAGTATGTAACAACAGTGTTTTTAATAGAGTTTTACTTGTAATTTAAATGTTAATTTAAATGTGATCCTCTGATTAAAGATGAGGTTAGGTGAACTTACACTGAACGTCCACAGACACAGAAGAAGAGATGAGACGTCCATATTTATTCTCAACTTCACAGTAATATTCTCCTCTGTCCTCAGAGATGATGTTAGTGATGCTGTAACTCTGTCCTGATGCTTTTGGTGAGGTCACATTCTTCTTGAACCAGGTGTATTTGTCCACAGGTGGGTTGGCATCACTGCTGCTGGTCAGAGTCACTGAACTGCCCTCCACTATTTCACCAGAGGGACTGACTGACACTGAGGTGTTCCTTGGAGCATCTAGTAAAGGAGAATATGTCAGAGGGATATGACTGTAGTATATTCACAAATTAAATGTAAAAATAAATTTGAATTTGACAGATGATTAAAATGGTAATCATATATATCAAAATCTGTGAAGCCAGACTATTAAAAATAGAAAAGAAATAGAATATACATGTCAGAAGGATATGACAGTAGTATATTTACAAATGACATGTCAAAAATATAGTTCTCTGACCTAACAGAGAATATCTAAAAATATAAATTACACAAAACGTTAACAATAATACACATTTGGAGATGTTGTACTTCAGGACTACTTCATTTAGTTCTAATTGTTTTGCTACCTTATCATTCAAACACTGAGCTGTACTTTACTCACACTTCACATCCATGTTTATGGTCCTAGACCTGTCTGTCCCCATCTCATTCTGGGCCTCACAGTAGTACTCTCCAGTGTCAGATGACTGGATTTGATTGAAGACATGCTGTGGTCCTGTCATACTCTGATTGCCACCTCCATTCTTCTTGTACCAGGTGTATTTGTCCACAGGTGGGTTGGCATCACTGCTGCAGGTCAGAGTCACTGAACTGCCCTCCACTATTTCACCAGAGGGACTGACTGACACTGAGGTGTTCTTTGGGCCATCTGGTGTTGAAGATGACAGAACAAATAAGAACCCATATACCATGTAAGGAAGCAAGAGATTATGTAAATTAGTATAGATTAGTATATTACACTGACATGTAGAACCATGTATTTCAGAGATGATGTAAATTAGTATAGATTAGTATATTACACTGACATGTAGAACCATGTATTACAGAGATTATGTAAATTAGTAGAGATTAGTATGTTACACTGACATGTAGAACCATGTATTACAGAGATTATGTAAATTAGTAGAGATTAGTATATTACACTGACATGTAGAACCATGTATTACAGAGATGATGTAATTAGAATAGATTAGTATGTTACACTGACATGTAGAAACATGTATTACAGAGATTATGTAAATTAGTAGAGATTAGTATGTTACACTGACATGTAGAACCATCTATTAAAGAGATGATATCAATGACTTTCACTGTAGATATATCAACACTCCATGTACTCACATCTGACAGTGAGAGTCTCTTCTGGAGAGAGGATTCTCTCTAAGCCTTCTACAGCACAGGAGTAGTTCCCTGAATCCTCACTGCTGACTGGGTCTAGGATCAGGCTGTTATAACTGGTGACTGGGTCTAGGATCAGGCTGTTATAACTGGTGACTGGGTCTAGGATCAGGCTGTTATAACTGGTGATTGGGTTGGTCAGACTTTGTCCGTTCTTGTACCAGATGTAGGTGGGGTTGAGACTGACTGTACACTGGGTTCTACATCTCAGTGTGACTCTCTCCCCCTCTGACACAGACGTAGGATCCATCTCCAACAGGATATCTAAGAGGAAACATCAGTCATATTTGACTCCAGACTGGCTTGTCATGTGATTAGACTTGTCCTATTACAGTAATAACTGTAGGTGAAGTATTACCTGTGACAGTCAACATCACACCAGGAAGACCAGAAAATCTCCCCTTATCTGTTGTTATTAATCTGAATTTGTATTCAGCCGAGTCCTTCTCTGTCAGGTGTGTTATTGTCATGGTGTGGTGGTTCTCTGTGTTCCTATTGTACTCCACACGACCT
Organism: Oncorhynchus tshawytscha; assembly: GCF_018296145.1. Lineage (NCBI taxonomy): Eukaryota > Metazoa > Chordata > Actinopteri > Salmoniformes > Salmonidae > Oncorhynchus > Oncorhynchus tshawytscha. The sequence goes on along the minus strand of NW_024609377.1, from coordinate 45,728 downwards.
GCAGACCCTGGATATGACCTGACATCTACAGGGTCTTTCTGTGTAAACCAGAATGAACCTTGTTCTATATAACTAGTGGGATGAGTGTAAGAGGAGGATATGTCCACTGTGGAGCCCTTCAAGACACAGATTCTCCTCTTGGTGTAAGTCACCCTCCAGCAGTTGTGACCCTGAACACCTGAATCAGAAAGAGGCTCTCTGTTAATAGTTTTAACTTTTCATGTCTTGTTTCTGTAGTTGCAAAGTAAAGAAGTAAACTGTTCATTTCAAGTCATTTCAGTATAAATCATAACCATTTGAGCTGTTGGTATTGCTAGAGTGAAACACTGTGTTTGAATCAACACTTTTTCCCCCACTTACACACTGCAGGAGAGGGGAGATCCTCATGGCCTTTTACAGCACAGGAGAAACTATCGTCATAGTTACTGGAGACTGGGTCTTTGTACTGGGGGGAGGTGCTCTCATCTAGATGTTGTCCGTTCTTGTACCAGATGTATGTGGGGTTGTCAGTCAGAGTACAGGTGGTGCTACAGGTCAGTGTGTTGTCATATATCCTCTCCACCTTTAGATCTGAAGGGAGAGGTTATGAAACAATAATGGAGGAAGTCTGTCAGTCACCACCATGTCACTGTTCTCATAGAACATGTAGTAAATAACTTGACTTGTACTGTAATATTTATACAGTACCTGTGAGACTGAGAGTGAATCCATATGAATGTTTCCATTCTGAATACTGGTTTGTTTTATAGAAGAAGTTATATGTTGTTATGTCACTCTGTCTCAGGTCTGTGATTCTCAGGATACAGTCCTTCTCTGTAGTTCCACTGTACTCTACACGACGATCATACTTAGGGTCCCATCTCAGATCATAAGGTTTATCATTCAACCGTGTGTTATACCAGACTATCTCTGTGACTTGGGTCACACTGGGAACAGGACAGCGCATGTCCACTGATGACCCCTTTAAGGCACAGACACTCTTCACAGTATTTTGTCCCAGAACACCTGAAACACAGTGTCACAGGACTCAACCTTGAGAGAACTTAATTTGTGACGTCAAGACTATAAAAAACAGACGTTACAATATTACATCCAAATGCATGTAAACATGTGCAGGATACTGTAGGACCCATCTACTCAAATGTACATTCCCTTATATCATCCTAGTATTCATTTCAATATACATCATGGAAGTAAAAAGCATTCCAGTCAATTCAGAAAGTTAACCAAAATACAATTCCACATTTTCTAAATGTTCCTAATTCAAAAGATTTGAAAATAATTGGATTTGGAATTTCAGTCTACTTCCTGAATTGAGTGGAATTGAGATGGAATTGACCCCAACCCTGCTGGTGGTTGACAACATTCTTATTCTGCTACTGTTGCTGATGTGCAGAAGTGTGAATGGAAACCAGAGATAAGCATCACTCAGTGAGGAGTGAAATATAACTATTTAAAGTGAAGTGGAGACACCTAACAGAAAACACCAGAATAACATTATGATTCTTAACCTTTTAGAAATGTCTTTAGATTGATATACAGGGCAACTAAAACATTATGAATGAGACCATACCTGCTACAGACCAGAGAAAGACCACCAACACACTTCCTGCTGTTCTCAAGGCCATTGTTGCATCTCCCACCCTGCAGTCTTAGAAACATAAACAACAACTCACTCTATAGCTGGTGAATAACTCCACCTGCTACATTGAAGTATAAACTGTAAATGGGGTACAGGGCCTCATTACTGAAAATGAACCAGGCTCATATTGTGTTGTATTGTGCTATATGGTTGTCTATGTGAATACTGTCTGTCTGTAAGTCTGTATGTGTGTGATGTGTTGTATTGTGCTATATGGTTGTCTATGTGAATACTGTCTGTCTGTAAGTCTACTGCACTATGTATGTATGTAATGTGTGTGACGTGTTGCATGTCTGTCTACGTCTGTCTACTTAAACTGGCATGAAGCAAAAATAAATTCCTAATATATACAATTGTCATCATCATCATTATAAACAACAACAATAACTTATTCAACATCAACAGTATTACTGTAAACACACATTTCTATATTGATCGTTCTGAAGCTGTTTTATTCTCAGAACCCCAAATATAGGAGGATAAATGTTCAATCCTCTACAGTCCATCAAGCTGTACAGCAGCCTAAAGACTGACCACCAGGTTCAATGATAGCTACTATCCTCAAGCTGTGAGGCTAAACAGCGACTGACACACACACACACACACACACACACACACACACACACACACACACAACACACACACAAATACAGACACCATCTGTAGGAAAGGCCCATAAGGCCCATGGAGTCTGTATCAAAGTCTAGAGAGCTGGTTGTTATGGATGTAGAAAAGTTAAAACACACATCCTACACAGTATAGATGTCAACCCTCCTCCCTATCAGTCTGGTCCTAAAGGGCCCTCAGATAAATCCACTGTGTCATTCACACCCATGGGGGCGAACACGTACACACACACTGCAGTGTTTAAATATTGGTTTGAATGTCTTTTTTTACCCTGGTTAATTATCTCATCACTATGTAGATCAACACTCCTACACTGAGACACTTTATGAATACTGGTCCTGATGTAACAACCAAAACACAGCTCATAACAACAAGTAAAATGATACATTACCCTCAATAATATGACTTGACTAAAAACAGATAACCAGAAACTATATTTCAAGATATTGTAAAGAGTACTTACAGAGTGAAGGGGAGAGGTCTTGTACAGTGAGTCAACTGACTGGTAGTGAGTGGAAACTGCTAGTAAGTGTCAGTTCTGTGGTTGATACATATATAAAGTAGATGACACAACTGTCCTTTCCTTCCTCTTTAAGACACTAACATGCATGACGACCAGACCAGCACATCAGAAAAGGAAGGTTACTGTATTAGAGTGGGTCCTACATTTCTATAATGGACAAAATGTTCCCCATTTCCACTTTTATTTAAATACAGAACCATGTTAACAATATGTGGACTATTCTATATGGAATGTTTATAATATCTTAGAATGTGTTGTCTTGTCCCTCTGAGTTCTACATGGAACAGGTCAAAGTTCCATTTACATTTGGTCAGTTCCATGATGTCATTCATTCTATTCTACAAACACATTCAATTTACTCTCCTCATCAGCTGCATCAAAGTGGTACTGAAGGTTCCAGTGTTCTAGACTAGAGCTCCTCCTACTGGCATCTCAACATTACTGCACCATCCTAATAATAATGTCCTCAATAATAGTAACGCCTTACAGAATACTTTTAAACTGGAAGAACTTGTCCTGATTGGTATTTTTATATCACTGATGAATGATCTTGAGACTGATTCCCTGACCTGTCAATGTTTATAATTTGCTGTTTTTGATTTTGTTATACGGGAATTCTATGGGTTTTACTAGATGACTTGTAGTTTTTCATGTTGTTTTTCTGTCATTTTTGTAATGACTTGGTGCTGCCTATCTTGGCCAGGACGCTCTTGATAAAGAGATTTTAAATCTCAATGAGTCCTTCCTGGTTAAATAAATGTTAAATAGAAAAATAATAAAGAAGAAATAATCTTGTGCTGATGTCAACATTACAACCTGAATCAGATAGAATGGTGAAACACAACACTGGCTACACCAACACACTGATGTCTGTAGTACAACATGCCACTATCATATTATGTTACACTGTTGACCCTTGTGTACAGTACTGAGAGTAGCATTAGTTAGCAGAGACATCAGTATCATCATCACCATAGTCTGCTGTGTTGACTGCTGCTGTCTATATACTTTATAGTCTAATGTAGCCTGTTATCATATATAGTCTAATGTAGCCTGTTATCCATATACAGTTTAATGTAGCCTGTTATCCATATATAGTCTAATGTAGCCTGTTATCCATATATAGTTTAATGTAGCCTGTTATCCATATATAGTCTAATGTAGCCTGTTATCCATATACAGTTTAATGTAGCCTGTTATCCATATATAGTCTAATGTAGCCTGTTATCCATATATAGTCTAATGTAGCCTGTTATCCATATATAGTCTAATGTAGCCTGTTATCATATATAGTCTAATGTAGCCTGTTATCCATATATAGTCTAATGTAGCCTGTTATCCATATACAGTTTAATGTAGCCTGTTATCCATATATAGTCTAATGTAGCCTGTTATCCACATATAGTCTAATGTAGCCTGTTATCCATATATAGTCTAATGTAGCCTGTTATCCATATATAGTCTGATGTAGCCTGTTATCCATATATAGTCTAGTGTAGCCTGTTATCCATATTGTCTAATGTAGCATGTTATCTATACAGTCTAATGTAATGTGCTGTCCATATATAGTCTAATGTAGCCTGTTATCCATGTATAGTCTAATATAGCATTGTTATCCATATATAGTCTAATGTAGCATGATATCCATATATAGACTAATGTAGCCTGTTATCCATATATGGTCTAATGTAGCCTGTTATCCATATATAGTCTAATTAACCTGTTATCCATATATAGTCTAATGTAGCATGTTATCTATATATAGTCTGATGTAGCCTGTTATCCATATATAGTCTAGTGTAGCCTGTTATCCATATTGTCTAATGTAGCATGTTATCTATACAGTCTAATGTAATGTGCTGTCCAGACACTGTAAAGTGCATATGACGTGCATATCATGTCCATATAAAGAAGCATTTACATATTAGAACTAATAACTAGTAAATTAATAGGATCTCTGTGTAAATAACTATTTCATGATTCAGGAGGCCTGTAATGGGTCTATCTAGGACAGGAAGGTAAAACAGGAATGTGATGCTGAGTGTGATCTATACCAACAAAACCACATCCCTCTATCACTGTGTTAATCCTACTCCTAAACACAACCCACCATCACTGTGTCTCATGTTAATACTACTCCTAAACACAACCCACCATCACTGTGTCTCATGTTAATACTACTCCTAAACACAACCCACCATCACTGTGTCTCATGTTAATACTACTCCTACACAACCCACCATCACTGTGTCTCATGTTAATATTACTCCTAAACACAACCCACCATCACTGTGTCTCATGTTAATACTACTCCTAAACACAACCCACCATCACTGTGTCTCATGTTAATATTACTCCTAAACACAACCCACCATCACTGTGTCTCATGTTAATACTACTCCTACACAACCCACCATCACTGTGTCTCATGTTAATACTACTCCTACACAACCCACCATCACTGTGTCTCATGTTAATACTACTCCTACACAACCCACCATCACTGTGTCTCATGTTAATATTACTCCTAAACACAACCCACCATCACTGTGTCTCATGTTAATACTACTCCTACACAACCCACCATCACTGTGTCTCATGTTAATACTACTCCTACACAACCCACCATCACTGTGTCTCATGTTAATACTACTCCTACACAACCCACCATCACTGTGTCTCATGTTAATACTACTCCTACACAACCCACCATCACTGTGTCTCATGTTAATACTACTCCTAAACACAACCCACCATCACTGTGTCTCATGTTAATACTACTCCTAAACACAACCCACCATCACTGTGTCTCATGTTAATACTACTCCTAAACACAACCCACCATCACTGTGTCTCATGTTAATACTACTCCTAAACACAACCCACCATCACTGTGTCTCATGTTAATACTACTCCTAAACACAACCCACCATCACTGTGTCTCATGTTAATACTACTCCTAAACACAACCCACCATCACTGTGTCTCATGTTAATACTACTCCTAAACACAACCCACCATCACTGTGTCTCATGTTAATACTACTCCTAAACACAACCCACCATCACTGTCTCATGTTAATACTACTCCTAAACACAACCCACCATCACTGTCTCATGTTCATACTACTCCTAAGCACAACCCACCATCACTGTGTCTCATATTAATTATACTCCTAAACCTTTCACGAAACATTCACTCAATCACTCTTACTCTTACTGTCACTCTTACTTTAGGTCATTTTCAAAAAAGTCCCCACTATAATGTACTCTTCTCAAACCGACACGTGTATGTGAGAATCTTGCCTTATTAGGCTCACATTTTGCAGGCAAAAAATATTACTGTATAAGCAACATGTACAGGATATATCTCTCAATCAAATGTTCAAAAAAAGTATCCACTATAATCTACCACTGTCTGAGCCCTTAAAATAACATGCAAACCTCTCCACCACAGTCTACTACTCTCAGAACCCTCACAATAACATGCAAACCTCTCCACCACAGTCTACTACTCTCTCAGAACCCTCACAATAACATGCAAACCTCTCCACCACAGTCTACTACTCTCAGAACCCTCACAATAACATGCAAAAGTCATGCCCATAACAGAGGATTATGGTTCATGGCTATAGACAAATAATAAATTATACCTATTTTAAGATATTGTCAAGCATACTTACAGAGTGAAGGGGAGAGAGGCGTTGTAATGAACTATCTGTCAGTCTGAGGAAACAGACACTGACTGTGAGGTATATGAGGTCTGTGGTTGACACAACTTTGAAGTTGTGAAAGACCATAGAGTTGGATAAAAGGCACACTAGCTACAACGGCTGTTTAAGCATGGGCATAACATTGTTTGCAACCTTTCAGTTTGTTTATCGACTGTCATTAAAATCATGGAGGTTGAAGAAGAAGAAATGTACTACTTTAAAATAGAGAGAGCCGTCAGTTGAGCTGCCGGTATTGTCACAGAACCCATCATGAAAAGATGCAAAGCCTTGCCCTCTATCCAACTCTATGTCAGGGACCAAGATGCTGATTCAGAGAGAGCTTCCTTCCTCATTCACACAACGCTGTGTTCAAGAGGATCAAAACTGTGACGTGTGACGGGTACATTCTGACTGACTGACTGATCTACAAATCGGCTTGCATGATAAATAATTACCTTAGATTACTCGTTAGGTCAGTCAGTCTGGCCTCGTCTTTAAAGTCGGCTGTAATGTCGAACGTGGCCACATTTACATGCTTGACAGCCATTATGTCATACAATATTATAATAACTGTGGAATACGTTTAAAATCTTTTTCTTATTTTTAAGAATGACAGGCTAAACTGTAATATAAAAAAAACGTTTTGAATGAATTGTCTTAAACTTTGAGCTTATTTACAACATAATGCATAAATTACCCTGAATCATACTTTATCTAAAGTAGGTAGAAATTCATAATTTTACGTAAAAAAAGTGTTATTACGGTATTAATATTCCTTCTCATTAATGCCATTGCTCAATAATGTCTGACAGCAACACAAGTACATCATTTCAACACATCAAGATAAACTTGGTCCGAGACTTTACACATTAAAAAGCTGTTGTCAATGTTATCAGTATCAGTCACTGAGAAAAGCACATTATGTAATAAAAAAATATCTAAATGGCAAAATGAAAAAGCAGAAGCATAATATATTTATCATCATACATTTACATAATTATCAATACAAGGAAAGTAAATGCAACTGTACAACTGAACTAAAACTACGGAAAACGTTCTGGATATGGTAACAATATGATAGCATGAGAATAAAGGTGTGAGGCCTAGCTTTGGTTTGATGCTGTAGCTCTTCAGTCCAAGTTCTGTTTTGGTTCTCTTCAGTCCAGGTTCTGTGATGGTTCTCTTCAGTCCAGGTTCTGTGGTGGACGAGTCTGAGGCTGGTATAGGAGCCGTGCTCTCTCAGCGCTCGGGCACGCCATCGAAGCTCCGCCCCTGTGCCTTCTTCTCGAGGAAGCTCAGCCCGGCAGAGCGAAACTATGATGTGGGGTACCGGGAGTTGTTGGCTGTTGTCAAGTCGTTGAAGGCGTGGAGACATTGGCTTGAGGGGGCTAAACACCCTTTTCAATCTGGATGGACCACCGCACCATGGAGTTCATCCGGGCAGCGAGGAGACTGAACCCTCGCCAGGCAAGGTGGGCCATGTTTTTACCCGTTTTGTTTTCACCCTTTCCTACAGACCAGGTTCCCAGAATGTGAAGGCAGACGCATCCTCCCGGCTGTATGACACAGAGGAGCGGCCCATGGATCCTACCACCATACTCCTGGCCTCATGCCTGGTGGCTCCGGTAGTATGGGATCTGGACGCGGACATTGAACAGGCGTTATGTGCATAGCCCGCCCCCCTCCAGTGTCCCGCTGGGCGTCTGTACATTCCGTCTGCTGTCCGTGACCGGTTGATCTACTGGGCCTACACGTCACCCTCCTCTGGTCATCCAGGCATCGGTCAGACGGTGCGCTGTTTGAGTGGGAAGTACTGGTGGCCTACCTTGGCCAATGACGTGAGGGTTTATGTTTCCTCCTGCTCGGTGCACCCAGTGTAAGGCTCCTAGGCACCTGCCCAGAGGTAAGCTACACCCCTTACCCATTCCACAACGGCCATGGTCGCACCTGTCGGTCGATTTCATCACCAATCTCCCCTCCTCACAGGGAAACACCACGATCCTGGTCGTTGTGGATCGTTTCTCTAAGTCCTGCCATCTACTCCCTCTGCCCAGTCTCCCTACGGCCCTACAGACTGCGGAGGCCTTGTTAAGCGTCAGTTGGAGTGGTGGAATCGCCCTCTCTGGAGGGCTGAATCACGCTTCACCAGGCCTAATCGCTCAACATCAGTCGCCAATCTCACTAATGCTGTTGTGGTTGAATGGAAGCAAGTCCCTGCAGAAATGTTCCAGCATTTAGTGGAAATCCTTCCCAGAGGATTGGAGGCTGTTATAGCAGCAAAGGGGGGACCAACTCCATATTAATGCCCATGATTTTGGAATGAAATGTTCTGTGAGCAGGTGTCCACATACTTTTGTTCATGTTGTGTATATATACTGAGTGTACAAAACATTAAGGACACCTTCCTAATAATGAGTTGCACCCCCCACTTTTGCCCTCAGAACAGCCTCAACTTGTCAGGGCCTGGACTTACAAGGTGCCGAAAGCATTCCACAGGGATGCTGGCCCATGTTGACTCCAATGCTTCCCACAGTTGTCCTTTGGGTGGTGGACCATTCTTGATACACACAGTGCTTGATGGGTGGCTACTTTGAAGAATCTCGAATATGTAATATATTTTGATTTGTTTAACACTTTTTTGGTTACTACATGATTCCATATGTGTTAGTCTTCACTATTATTCTACAATGTAAAATTAGTACAAATAAAGAAAAACCCTGGAATGAGTAAGTGTGTCCACACTTTTGAATGGTACTGTATATAGTGTATAATGTGTATATGTATGGTGTATTATACAGGGCACATTTGAAAAAGAGACCTAGTTCTCAATATGTACCATGTTAAAATAAAGGTTAAATAAAATAAACAAACGTTATTTGGGTATGAGTATGATAAAAGGGACCTCTCCATGGGATCTCCATTCTCCCTTCTAACCCTCTATGTCCCCAAAGAGAGACTCCTACCTTGGAAGGTCAGTGAACAGTTAGGGGGTCAAGAGCCACGCCATGTTGGAGACCATAGCACTCATTCTATATGACATCCCATTCTCACTAAACAATGATGTGTTTTATTCTCACTAAACAATGATGTATTATATTCTCTAACTACTAGTTGGACAAAATGGTGGACTGTTATTCTTCAAAGAACAAAAGCCTTTAAACCATCAATAACCTCACTGCTGGGTCTGAATTTGTTAACTGTGAGATGTATTATTATCAATGACAGAACATTCCAGAATGTTCCATCTCTCTGTGTTCTGGAATGTAATGCCCTCGCTAACTGAATTACCCTCCACACTCCAAACATCCATGTTATGTCATATTGTGTCTGTGTGTTTTAGAAATGACAATGAATAATATTTAATGTAACTGGTTGTGTGTCTAGGTGCCGGATATATATTTTTTTACCTTTATTTAACTAGGCATGTCAGTTTAGAACAAATTCTTATTTTCAATGACAGCCTAGGAACAGTGGGTTAACTGCCTTGTCAGGGGTAGAACGTCAGATTTTTATCTTGTCAGCTCAGGGATTTGATCTTTCAACCTCTTGGTTACTTGTCCAATGCTCTAACCACTAGGATACCTGCCACCTATTGCTCCTTCTGAAAGTGGCTGTATATTTTGTGCATTGATGATGATGGTGATGAAGGTGAATGAACCACTATTGCTCTCCAAACCAATGTACATGTCTTATTTGTAGTGACTGTATGTACTGTACAGTAGAAGAGGTGTGATGTTGAACGCTTTCCCTTTTGTCTCCATTGAAGATGATGTTATAACGAGGTGAAAACAATGATGAGGTTTATTCATTAAAGTCACACTTCACACACTAGCTTCAAAAACAACAACATTTGATAAAAGCGATAAGAAACCTTGCATCAAGCAGAACTCTTTCCTGGACATAAAAACAAAAAAATATACCAAACTTATACTACGTGTATCATCTAATAGTACCATGTGAAGTAACACAATATAATAGAAGCAGATATAATGACTTTCTGGTTCTAAGCTTCATACAAACATATAGTCATATTGTTTCAGAAATATAACATACAAACATATATAGTTATATAAAATACAACTGGACCTTGTTGCCTCAGAAATATAACATACAAACATATATAGTTATATAAAATACAACTGGACCTTGAGGTTGCCTACTTCAGAAATATAACATACAAACATATATAGTTATATAAAATACAACTGAAATATAGACATACAAACATATATAGTTATATAAAATACAACTGGACCTTGAGGTTGCCTACTTCAGACCTTGAGGTTGCCTACTTCAGAAATATAACATACAAACATATATAGTTATATAAAATACAACTGGACCTTGAGGTTGCCTACTTCAGAAATATAACATACAAACATATATAGTTATATAAAATACAACTGGACCTTGAGGTTGCCTACTTCAGAAATATAACATACAAACATATATAGTTATATAAAATACAACTGGACCTTGAGGTTGCCTACTTCAGAAATATAACATACAAACATATATAGTTATATAAAATACAACTGGACCTTGAAATATAACATACAAACATATATAGTTATATAAAATACAACTGGACCTTGAGGTTGCCTACTTCAGAAATATAACATACAAACATATATAGTTATATAAAATACAACTGGACCTTGAGGTTGCCTACTTCAGAAATATAACATACAAACATATATAGTTATATAAAATACAACTGGACCTTGAGGTTGCCTACTTCAGAAATATAACATACAAACATATATAGTTATATAAAATACAACTGGACCTTGAGGTTGCCTACTTCAGAAATATAACATACAAACATATATAGTTATATAAAATACAACTGGACCTTGAGGTTGCCTACTTCAGAAATATAACATACAAACATATATAGTTATATAAAATACAACTGACCTTGAGGTTGCCTACTTCAGAAATATAACATACAATCATATATAGTTATATAAAAATACAACTGGACCTTGAGGTTGCCTACTTCAGAAATATAACATACAAACATATATAGTTATATAAAATACAACTGGACCTTGAGGTTGTCTACTTCAGAAATATAACATACAAACATATATAGTTATATAAAAGATGCTTTAATCAGAAATGTTTACAATTAAAAAAAATGTTTTGTTAAGGTCCTACTTATTCATCATAGTTTAAAAGACAAAACTGACCCTAGATCTGAACTCCTATTCTAAGTGTGAATAGAGTAGTTCTGTGTGGCCAGTTTGTACAGCATGGTGCATGGGTTCAATTCCTGCTTGTCACGCCCTGACCATAGAGAGCCCTTGGTTCTCTATGGTGTTGTAGGTCAGGGCATGACTGGGGGTGTTCTAGTCTTTTCATTTATATGTTGGTGCTCTTAGTATGATTCCAAATTAGAGGCAGCTGATGTTTGTTGTCTCTAATTGGGGATCATACTTAAGGGTTCCCTGTTTCCACCTGCTTTGTGGGATTTTGTTTTGTGTGAGTGCATTCAGCACCACGTAGTTCACGGTCGTTGTATGTTTTTGGTTTAAGTTTCACTGCAAATAAATATGTGGAACCCAACTCACGCTGTGCCTTGGTCCGTCCATTTTAATGAGCGTGACACTGCTGGGACTACACATACGATACATGTATTTGAACATGACTGTAACGACTGAGTGAATTTGGATAAAAGTGTCTGCTGGATGGAAAATATTATTACATACTATTATAAACTGGGTGGTTTAGGTCCTAGATGCTGATTGGCTGAAACAGCATTTCAGAAGTGTATACTGTATATCAGACAATATACCACGGGTATGATGCAAAAATACTTGTTTACTGTTCTATTTATGTTGGTAACCAGTTTATAATAGCAATAAGGTACCTCAGGGGATTGCAGTATATGGTCAATGTACCACGGCATATTCACTCAAGACAGCCCTTAGCCGTGGTGCAGTATATTGTCCATTTACCACAAGCCCCTGAAGTTTGTTATTGCTATTATAAACTTAAGCAATAAGGCCTGAGGAGGTGTGGTATATGGCCAATATACCATGGCTAAGGGCTGTTCTTAAGCACAACGCAACACTGAGTACTTGGATACAGCCCTTAGCCGTGGTATATTGGCCACATACCACAAACCCCCGATACAAGGTTTTATTTATATTTATACAAGGTTTTTGTCAAACTTGTTCTGTTCATGTCTTCTTGTTTATGGGTTTGTTGTCTTCAGTTCTTCCTGGTTCTGGGTTTGTGGTTCTGGGCCTTTGTGTTCATGTCTTCTTGGTTCTGGGTTTGTTGTGTTCAGGTCTTCTTGGTTCTGGGTTTGTTGTGTTCAGGTCTTCTTGGTTCTGGGTTTGTTGTGTTCAGGTCTTCTTGGTTCTGGGTTTGTTGTGTTCAGGTCTTCTTGGTTCTGGGTTTGTTGTGTTCAGGTCTTCTTGGTTCTGGGTTTGTTATGTTCAAGTCTTCTTGGTTCTGGGTTTGTTGTGTTCAGGTCTTCTTGGTTCTGGGTTTGTTGTGTTCAGGTCTTCTTGGTTCTGGGTTTGTTGTGTTCAGGTCTTCTTGGTTCTGGGTTTGTTGTGTTCAAGTCTTCTTGGTTCTGGGTTTGTTGTGTTCAGGTCTTCTTGGTTCTGGGTTTGTTGTGTTCAGGTCTTCTTGGTTCTGGGTTTGTTATGTTCAGGTCTTCTTGGTTCTGGGTTTGTTGTGTTCAGGTCTTCTTGGTTCTGGGTTTGTTATGTTCAAGTCTTGGTTCTGGGTTTGTTGTGTTCAGGTCTTCTTGGTTCTGGGTTTGTTGTGTTCAGGTCTTCTTGTTTCTGGGTTTGTTATGTTCAAGTCTTCTTAGTTCAGGGTTTGTTGACTGTACTGTAGATCTCAGAGGAATCCACCTCAGCTGCTTGTGCTGCTGCGGGTCTGAGGAGAGAGAAACAGAAATGAAACAAAGGAACCCTATACCCTTTATAGTGCACTACGTTTGACCAGGGCCTATAGGGCTCAGTCAAAAGTAGTGCACTAAATAGGGAATAGAGTGCCATTTGGAACTCATCACTCCCTCATTATAGTCATGTCATGGTACTTGTCTTGAGATGTCCATTGTTGGGTAGATTAAGGAAATGTAATCACTAGTAGTCACTAGGGGTCAACTGTTTTGCGTATTGATGACATCTCCTACAATAAGCAGCAGCATATGAATGACCTTAATGCAGAATATGGTCACAGGGGGGCAGCAGTGAGGCGGTTACATTTCACAGCAGCTTATTGCAGATACCTGTCCTGTTTATGGTGTTGAGGCATGAATTACCTTAATGCAGAATATGCATTATTTATGACATCATCATTGTCTACTCCTCCAATGAGCAAATAGTCATAACTACATATGAGGACACCGAATGTTAATTTTGAAAATAATAATAATAGCCTAATACATATACTGTACACAATAAAGAAAATGAATAATTATGAATAAATGAAAAGTAATAAAGAAATTAACATCTAAATATTGCTCCCAGTGTTGTTCAAAGCTTATTTTCTTGATCTGACTAATCTCTCCTGCCTCTTTGTGAACGAGAGGAATCATTAACTGTGGTTCGTTCGTGATGTTTGCCTGCTTCCCCTGGATCTTCCTCCCTGATTTGCTTTTCTGCAGCACATTCACCATTCTCTCAAGTATCTAATTCCCCTTCTCACTGAACAGGCCGAGGGCGACTTGAAACCAAATACCCCAACTAGCAGATAGCTCTGCTGGCAATCTGTTTGCGAGATGCCGAACAAAAGGCATTTTTTAAAATCTACCTCGCAACTCCTGCCGCTTCCATCCACCAAGCAAAAAAATCACTCTCGGAGAATGAGTGCACAAACTGGTAAGTAGTCACTCATAGACATGTCAGGTAGGTTGGGGGCATAGCTGCCAGCTGACATTTCTATTGCAATAACATTGAAGGGGTCTGGTTAATATTACTTACACGGAACCCAAACCGGCTTCGCACCTGCGCCATCGTGCATACATTTTCTCCACCTTCACCAAACGCGATCACGACACGCAGGTTAAAATATCAAATATCACTTGCTAGCTAATTCGTCCTATTTAGCTAGCTTGCACTTGCTAGCTAATTTGTCCTATTTAGCTAGCTTGCACTTGCTAGCTAATTTGTCCTATTTAGCTAGCTTGCTGTTGCTAGCTAATTTGTCCTGGGATATAAACATTGAGTTGTTATTTTACCTGAAATGCACAAGGTCCTCTACTCCGACAATTAATCCACACATAAACGGCCAACTGAATCATTTCTAGTCATCTCTCCTCCTTCCAGGCCTTTTCATCTTTGAACTTATATGGTGGTCGCATCTAAACTTTCATAGTATTACCACGAAGACCGGCAAAAAAGTTAGTCTTTCAATCACCCACGTGGGTATAACCAATGAGGAGATGGCACGTGGGTACCTGCTTCTATAAACCAATGAGGAGATGCTCCTTGGCATGCGGGAGCAGTGTGGGTGCTATAATTTAATAACATGGATTTCTACATTTATTTTGTGACGCTCGCACACACGACGTGTCCGGTCTGGTCAGCATGTTAGCCAGCTAGAAGGATGAAGTAAGACGCTTTCGTTAAACGGAGCCGACCTCAGCAGGAGCAAACCATAAGTCCTTTACAGAGAATAGGCTACTGAGACAGACAGTGATGTGGGGCTCAGTGGAGAGGCTGAGGCAGGCTGCAATGCAGGTAGAAGTAGAGGAGACCAAGAGAGAGAGGAAGCAAGCAGAGAGAGAGGTTTTTACAGTGGTTCCCAAACTTGGGGTCGGGGCCCTATGTGGGGTCCCCTGAGAAAATCTGTACTAATCTAATCAAACACTTAAAAATATATATATATATGTTTCAACATCTTCACAGGACCTATCTTCCATATATAGCTATATATATATATATATATATATAAAGATATGTTTCAATACAATATGAACACCTCCACAGGACATATCTTCCCTATAGTTCTACATTATAATACTATCAACATGTAAACAATACAGTTCTAAAAATGTCACGTTTTTATTTCTTCTCTGATTAGTGTGTCAGTGTGAATCATTTCCCCCCTTTCAGGTGTATAACATTACAACTGTATAGCTAATAGTGTATGTGTTTGTAAATGGACTGAGGTGAATTAACCCTCAGCAGCCAAGGTGATAATGGACTGAGGTGAGATAACCCTCAGCAGCCAAGGTAATGGACTGAATGGACCCTCAGATAATGGACTGAGGTGAGATAACCCTCAGCAGCCAAGGTGATAATGGACTGAGGTGAGATAACCCTCAGCAGCCAAGGTGATAATGGACTGAGGTGAGATAACCCTCAGCAGCCAAGGTGATAATGGACTGAGGTGAGATAACCCTCAGCAGCCAAGGTGATAATGGACTGAGGTGAGATAACCCTCAGCAGCCAAGGTGATAATGGACTGAGGTGAAATAACCCTCAGCAGCCAAGGTGGACTGAATGGACTGAGGTGAGATAACTGAGGTGAAATAACCCTCAGCAGCCAAGGTGATAATGGACTGAGGTGAGATAACCCTCAGCAGCCAAGGTGATAATGGACTGAGGTGAGATAACCCTCAGCAGCCAAGGTGATAATGGACTGAGGTGA
Organism: Oncorhynchus tshawytscha; assembly: GCF_018296145.1. Taxonomy (NCBI): domain Eukaryota; kingdom Metazoa; phylum Chordata; class Actinopteri; order Salmoniformes; family Salmonidae; genus Oncorhynchus; species Oncorhynchus tshawytscha. Next base: position 29,603 of record NW_024609377.1, on the reverse strand, counting down.
GATAACCCTCAGCAGCCAAGGTGATAATGGACTGAGGTGAAATAACCCTCAGCAGCCAAGGTGATAATGGACTGAGGTGAAATAACCCTCAGCAGCCAAGGTGATAATGGACTGAAATAATCCTCAGCAGTGATAATGGATGAATAATCCTCAGCAGCCAAGGTGTGATAATGGACTGGGTGAATGGACTGAGGTGAGATAACCCTCAGCAGCCAAGGTGATAACGGCTGGGGTCATTTTTGCTTGTTTTTTTCTGTTTTCCAAATACCATTTAAAAGTGTTTTAATTGTGTAGAAATGCAGTAAATGAGATTCAACTTTCCACCCCCCCATCCAGATTAGGTTGTAAACAAGCAAACTTCTCCTTTAATGCTGTGTGTTCCCAATGTTCTAGTATTGACTCTATGTTGCTGTAATGGCAGAATATGCTCACTGGGTGGCAGAACTGGGGAGGTTGAATTTCACAGCAGCGTATTGGACATCTTGGTCCTGTTTCTGTGGTTGATGCAGCTGGACGGTGGAGTACAGAGGCACTTCCTGGTTTTTGGAACGAGAGAAGTGGACGCTGGCGTAGTGAACATCATCCTGGTCATCTGTGTCAGCTGTCTGTGCTGCAGTAGAGGTCATGGCCATGTTTGAGACATTGTCATACACTGGACTAGAGTCTCCCTGATGGGAAGAAAGAACAGACAACATGAGGAGTGGAAATGTTCCACAAAGAATACACAGTCATCACAGTCACCTTCTGATTCCAACAGACTCACCTGTCCATCATCTGCTGTGTCTCTTGTGTTGGAGGTGGATGTGGAGTTCTTCTTCCTGTTTTGTACATGAATGAATGTATGAAGATATCAATCAATCAATTAATAAATTAAGTTACTTTTATTTATTTTTATTTAACCTTTATTTAACTAGGCAAGTCAGTTAAGAACAAATTCAAATTTACAATGACTAAAGTGAAATGATATAAAAATATATGGAATATCACTCACCTGAACCACATGAGTCCAGAGAGACAGAGGATGAGAACCAGAACAACAACAATGATTCCTACAGCTGCAGTCAGAACTGAGGTTTGTTTCCCTACAATAAAATATGGATGATAGGAGGACATGTCATGTTCTTATAATCTAAAATCTAACACGTTATAGAATATCAACACAATACGTGTTAATACTTTGGGATCTTATAAAACTTGTGACATCATAAGCCAACACATAATTATAAACCAAAGTGTAATCAGTCAAAACACAATGATTAAGATCAGCTTGAAACCTGTCAATTTGTATTGAAGTATTGAAGATGTAACTTTACCTGCTACAATGATCATCAGAGCTGTAGAGTTCATAGATCCTCTTCCATTCTGGGCCTCACAGTAATATTCTCCTCTGTCCTCAGAGATGATGTTAGTGATGCTGTAACTCTGTCCTGATGCTTTTGGTGAGGTTACGTTCTTCTTGTACCAGGTGTATTTGTCCACAGGTGGGTTGGCATCACTGCTGCAGGTCAGAGTCACTGAACTGCCCTCCACTATTTCACCAGAGGGACTGACTGACACTGAGGTGTTCTTTGGAGCATCTGGTAAAGGAGAATTCGTCAGAGGGTTATAAAGGTGCAGTTACAACCTCACATGACATATCAACATCTGTGAAGCCAGACTATCAAAAATAAGAATCCACTAATACAAAACATTAACAGGAACACATGTGATACTGAGCTGTACTTTACTCACATTTCACATCCATGTTGATTGACTCAGACCTCCCTGTCTTCATCCCATTCCAGGCCTCACAGTAGTACTCTCCAGTGTCAGATGACTTGATAAGATTGAAGACAAGATGTGGTCCTGTGATCCCATAGGAGAACTGATAGTGACCTCCATTCTTCTTGTACCAGGTGTAACTCTGCACAGGTGGGTTGGCATCACTGCTGCAGGTCAGAGTCACTGAACTGCCCTCCACTATTTCACCAGAAGGACTGACTGACACTGAGGTGTTCTTTGGGCCATCTGGTGTTGAAGATGACAGAACAAATAAGAACTCATATACCATGTAAGGAAGCTAGAGATGATGTAAATTAATATAGATCAGTAAATTACACTGACATGTAGAACCATGTATTAGAGAGATGATGTAAATTAGTATAGATTAGTATATTACACTGACATGTAGAACCATGTATTGCAGAGATGATGTAAATTAGTATAGATTAGTATATTACACTGACATGTAGAACCATGTATTACAGAGATGATGTAAATTAGTATAGATTAGTATATTACACTGACATGTAGAACCATGTATTACAGAGATTATGTAAATTAGTATAGATTAGTATATTACACTGACATGTAGAACCATGTATTACAGAGATGATGTAAATTAGTATAGATTAGTATATTACACTGACATGTAGAACCATGTATTACAGAGATGATGTAAATTAGTATAGATTAGTATATTACACTGACATGTAGAACCATGTATTGCAGAGATGATGTAAATTAGTAGAGATTAGTATATTACACTGACAGGTAGAACCATGTATTACAGAGATGATATCAATGACTTTCACTGTAGATATATCAACACTCCATGTACTCACATCTGACAGTGAGAGTCTCTTCTGGAGAGAGGATTCTCTCTAAGCCTTCTACAGCACAGGAGTAGTTCCCTGCATCCTCACTGCTGACTGGGTCTAGGATCAGGCTGTTATAACTGGTGACTGGGTCTAGGATCAGACTGTTATAACTGGTGACTGGGTTGGTCAGACTTTGTCCGTTCTTGTACCAGATGTAGGTGGGGTTGAGACCGACTGTACATTGGGTTCTACATCTCAGTGTGACTCTCTCCCCCTCTGACACAGACGTAGGATCCATCTCCAACAGGATATCTAAGAGGAAACATCAGTCATATTTGACTCCAGACAGGCTTGTCATGTGATTAGACTTGTCCTATTACAGTAATAACTGTAGGTGAAGTATTACCTGTGACAGTCAACATCACACCAGGAAGACCAGAAAATCTCCCCTCATCTGTTGTTATTATTCTAAATTTGTATTCAGCTGAGTCCTTCTCTGTCAGGTGTGTTATTGTGATGGTGTGGTGTTTCTCTGTGTTCCTATTGTACTGCACACGACCTGCAGACTCTGGATATGACCTGAGATCTACAGGGTGTTTCTGTGTAAACCAGAATGAACCTTGTTCTATATAACTAGTGGGATGAGTGTAAGAGCAGGATATGTCCACTGTGGAGCCCTTCAAGACACAGATTCTCCTCTTGGTGTAAGTCACCCTCCAGCAGTTGTGACCCTGAAAACCTGAAAATACATTAAATAGTTTTGTTCAGATATACCTTGAAGTTTGCAAGTTGCCTTACTTTGTTATAAAGAAAGGTTAGCTACAAATGATCCCAATAGAATCCAGACTCACACACTGCAGGAGAGCGGAGATCCTCATGGCCTTTAACAGCACATGAGTAACTTTCTGTTTCAGAACTCCAGACAGAGTGTTGTTGGGAAGTGAGCCAAGCAAGAGACTGTCCATTCCTGTACCAGATGTAGGTGGGGTTGTCAGTCAGAGTACAGGTGGTGCTACAGGTCAGTGTCCTCTTCCCTGCCTCTGTGTCAGGAGTCACCTTCACCTGCAGGTCTGAATGAGAGCATATAAAAACACACTGTCTGGTTTCCTTCTGTAGTTGACAAAATGACTCTACCAGACTTAAAGATAACACAGTCTAACCTGTGGGATATATGGTAGTGCAAGGCAGGTCCACTGATGGTATCAAGGAACAGATGCCTCTACTGGTGTAGGTCACCTTTAAGCAGCTCAGAGAAGAAGTATCTGGAACAAATGATGAAGCACATGATGATGATGATGATGATGATGGTGATGGTGAAGATGGTGATGATATTAGCTTATTTGTCTGATTCTCAGTATGACTAACATGTTAGATAGTAATGAGCTATAGTTACTTATAAATCAGTAATCTGAATTGACTGAAAATATCAAGTCTGTTTACCATAAGAGAGGAAAACTCTGGAGGTAAAACTCTGGAGGTAAATCACCAAACTCACCCACTGTGACTTCAGGAGAGCTGAGTTTGTCATGGCCTCTTATTAAGGCACAGGAGTAGCTGTCAGAACCTCCTCTACTGACTGAGTATTGATACTGGGGAGAGGAGTCAGAAAATAGCTCTTCTCCATTCTTGTACCAGATGTAGGTGGGGTTGGGGATTTCAGTCAGAGTACAGGTGGTGCTACACGTCAGTGTAACCCATGATCCTTCTGTCACTGTGCCAGGAGTCACCTTCACCTGCAGGTCTGAATGAAGAGAGAATAACAACATAAAAGAACAAAACTCATCATTTCAACCTACTACAACTAGAGATAAAGTAGTCACAGTATATCATAATGTTATGTAAGTGTAGTATTACCAGTATATCACAATGTTCTGTAAGTGTAGTATTACCAGTATATCACAATGTTCTGTAAGTGTAGTATTACCAGTATATCACAATGTTCTGTAAGTGTAGTATTACCAGTATATCATAATGTTCTGTAAGTGTAGTATTACCAGTATATCATCATGTTATGTAAGTGTAGTATTACCAGTATATCATAATGTTCTGTAAGTGTAGTATTACCAGTATATCATAATGTTCTGTAAGTGTAGTATTACCAGTATATCATAATGTTATGTAAGTGTAGTATTACCAGTATATCATAATGTAAGTGTAGTATTACCAGTATATCATCATGTTCTGTAAGTGTAGTATTACCAGTATATCATCATGTTCTGTAAGTGTAGTATTACCAGTATATCATAATGTTCTGTAAGTGTAGTATTACCATATATCAATGTTCTGTAAGTGTAGTATTACCAGTATATCATAATGTTCTGTAAGTGTAGTATTACCAGTATATCATAATGTTCTGTAAGTGTAGTATTACCAGTATATCATCATGTTCTGTAAGTGTAGTATTACCAGTATATCATAATGTTCTGTAAGTGTAGTATTACCAGTATATCATAATGTTCTGTAAGTGTAGTATTACCAGTATATCATAATGTTCTGTAAGTGTAGTATTACCTGTGACAGTCAGAGTTGTTCCTGGGAAACTATGACCCCATTCAATGCTGTATGTTTTAAAAGTGAAGCGATACTCAGCTGAGTCCTCCTCTCTCAGATCTGTGATTCTCAGGGTGAAGGGACCTCTGTATGTTCCAGTGTACTCCACACGACCTGCATACCCTGGGTCTGTGGTTAGGTCTTCAGGGGTCGACTTATCACTTCTAAACCAAAATGATGATGTGGTGTTATAATAATCAACATAAGTACAGGATATGTCCACTGTTGACCCCTTCAAGACACAGATTCTCCTCTTGATGTAATTCACTCTGCTGCAGCTCTGACCCTGAACACCTGAAACACAGTGACATAACAAGAGGTCAACAGGATTGTGTTCTCAGTTCTTTCTAGAAATGCTCAAAGTTCTCAAGTTCTCATAGTGAAACCAACACACAGTATAATGTATTAAATGAACACTCACACACTGCAGGAGAGAGGAGGTCCTCATGGCCTTTTACAGGACAGGAATAACTGGCATCATAGTCATTATAGACTGAGTATTTGTACTGGGGGGAGGTGCTCTCATCTAGATGTTGTCCGTTCTTGTACCAGATGTAGGTGGGGTTACCAGTCAGAGGACAGCTGGTGGTGCTACAGGTCAGTGTCTTCCATGTTGCCCACCATGTAGGAGTCACCTTCACCTGCAGGTCTGGAGTAGACAACATCAACCTGAATCACCTGTTGTCTAGTGTCGTCACATGATGCAATACATTTACCCTGAAGAAGGTGATGTCGAAACGTTGGTGTTTTTTAACCAACAAATGACTGGGAGGTTATACATATGGAGTGTGACTCTCTTTGTTGTTACAGCTTCCAGTTTATTCTCCGTTAGTCAGCACCTCTACACTAAATCATTTTCTGTTCGCCAGCTCATTATTTTTATTAGATTAATAAAAATCAACACAATTTCCAGACCTAAAGGGGCAATGAAGATTAAACAGAACATCAGACAATAGAATGTTACCTGTTACAGACAGAGTGACTCCAGGACTGCCAGTATATAGAATGTTACCTGTTACAGACAGAGTGACTCCAGGACTGCCAGTATATAGAATGTTACCTGTTACAGACAGAGAATGACTGACCAGGACTGCCAGTATATAGAATGTTACCTGTTACAGACAGAGTGACTCCAGGACTGCCAGTATATAGAATGTTACCTGTTACAGACAGAGTGACTCCAGGACTGCCAGTATATAGAATGTTACCTGTTACAGACAGAGTGACTAGGACTGCCAGTATATAGAATGTTACCTGTTACAGACAGAGTGACTCCAGGACTGCCAGTATATAGAATGTTACCTGTTACAGACAGAGTGACTCCAGGACTGCCAGTATATAGAATGTTACCTGTTACAGACAGAGTGACTCCAGGACTGCCAGTATATAGAATGTTACCTGTTACAGACAGAGTGACTCCAGGACTGCCAGTATATAGAATGTTACCTGTTACAGACAGAGTGACTCCAGGACTGCCAGTATATAGAATGTTACCTGTTACAGACAGAGTGACTCCAGGACTGCCAGTATATAGTGACTCCAGGACTGCCAGTATATAGAATGTTACCTGTTACAGACAGAGTGACTCCAGGACTGCCAGTATATAGAATGTTACCTGTTACAGACAGAGTGACTCCAGGACTGCCAGTATATAGAATGTTACCTGTTACAGACAGAGTGACTCCAGGACTGCCAGTATATAGAATGTTACCTGTTACAGACAGAGTGACTCCAGGACTGCCAGTATATAGAATGTTACCTGTTACAGACAGAGTGACTCCAGGACTGCCAGTATATAGAATGTTACCTGTTACAGACTCCAGGAGTGACTCCAGGACTGCCAGTATATAGAATGTTACCTGTTACAGACAGAGTGACTCCAGGACTGCCAGTATATAGAATGTTACCTGTTACAGACAGAGTGACTCCAGGACTGCCAGTATATAGAATGTTACCTGTTACAGACAGAGTGACTCCAGGACTGCCAGTATATAGAATGTTACCTGTTACAGACAGAGTGACTCCAGGACTGCCAGTATATAGAATGTTACCTGTAACAGACAGAGTGACTCCAGGACTGCCAGTATATAGAATGTTACCTGTAACAGACAGAGTGACTCCAGGACTGCCAGTATATAGAATGTTACCTGTTACAGACAGAGTGACTCCAGGACTGCCAGTATATAGAATGTTACCTGTTACAGACAGAGTGACTCCAGGACTGCCAGTATATAGAATGTTACCTGTTACAGACAGAGTGACTCCAGGACTGCCAGTATATAGAATGTTACCTGTTACAGACAGAGTGACTCCAGGACTGCCAGTATATAGAATGTTACCTGTTACAGGACAGAGTGACCTGTTACAGAGGACTGGACTGCAGTATATAGAATGTTACCTGTTACAGACAGAGTGACTCCAGGACTGCCAGTATATAGAATGTTACCTGTTACAGACAGAGTGACTCCAGGACTGCCAGTATATAGAATGTTACCTGTAACAGACAGAGTGACTCCAGGACTGCCAGTATATAGAATGTTACCTGTACAGACAGACAGAGTGACTGCCAGGACTGCCAGTATATAGAATGTTACCTGTTAAGACAGACAGAGTGACTCCAGGACTGCCAGTATATAGAATGTTACCTGTTACAGACAGAGTGACTCCAGGACTGCCAGTATATAGAATGTTACCTGTAACAGACAGAGTGACTCCAGGACTGCCAGTATATAGAATGTTACCTGTAACAGACAGAGTGACTCCAGGACTGCCAGTATATAGAATGTTACATGTTACAGACAGAGTGACTCCAGGACTGCCAGTATATAGAATGTTACCTGTAACAGACAGAGTGACTCCAGGACTGCCAGTATATAGAATGTTACCTGTTACAGACAGAGTGACTCCAGGACTGCCAGTATATAGAATGTTACCTGTAACAGACAGAGTGACTCCAGGACTAACAGGATATCTCCATCTGGTCTGATCTGTTATAAAGCTGAACTTGTACGTAGCTGAGTCACTCTCTCTCAGGTCTGTGATTGTCAGGGTGTGGCCATTCTTCTTATCTCTATGGTACATCACACGACCTTTGTAGTCTGGGTCACCACTCAGACTAACAGGATTCCCCTCAGCATTATTTGTTATGAACCAGAAGGTTGATGTGACGATATAACCACTGGGATATGTGTAAGAGCAGGACATCTCCACTGTTGACCCCTTCAAGGTACAGATACTCTGAGTGGTGTATGTAACACTCCAGCCATTCTGACCCAGTACCACTGAAACACAGACATCACAAGGACGTTACATTAAGTTCAAGGTCTTTTGACTCACACTAACACTTTGTTCCATAGTTGCTGAGTTGAGACATAGATATTCTTTGGTTGAGTGTGAATGGAAACCACAGATAAGCTTCACTCAGTGAGGTGTGAAAGACAACTGTTTAAAATGGAGTGGAGACGCCAAATGTGTCGACAGTAGACCATAAAAATGGTTATGCTTTTAGAAATATCTGTAGATTGATAAACAGATCAACTTAAAGATAAGAATGAGACCATACCTGCTACAGACCAGAGAAAGACCACCAACACACTTCCTGCTGTTCTCAAGGCCATTGTTGCATCTCCCACCCTGCAGTCTTAGAAACATAAACAACAACTCACTCTATAGCTGGTGAATAACTCCACCTGATACATTGAAGTATAAACTGTAAATGGGGTACAGGGCCTCATTACTGAAAATGAACCAGGCTCATATTGTGTTGTGTTGTATTGTGCTATATGGTTGTCTATGTGAATACTGTCTGTCTGTAATGTGTGTGATGTGTTGCATGTCTGTCTACATCTGTCTATTTAAGATGACATGATGTATGATGTAAAACAATGTCCTAATGGATACAGTAAAGTCATCATCATTATCATCATCAACAAAAACAACAACAATCGCTTATCGAACAGATCTGTATTACTGTAAACACATATTTCTACATTGATCGTTCTGAAGCTGTTTTAGTCTCAGAACCACAAATATAGGAGGATAAATGTTCCATCCTTTACGATCCGTCAAGCTGTACAGCAGCCTAAAGACTGACCACCAGGTTGAATGATAGCTGCTATCACCAAGCTGTGAGGATAAACAGCAAGTGACACACACACACACACTTTTTTTAAGGGGGTAGCTCAGCTTCAATATTGCAGATAGATTGTGGCTTCAATCAATGTAATTGTCTGAATCTTTTCCAATTCCCTTTTTATAATTTTTGTAAATATATACAATATATATCAAATATAAATATATATATACATTATATTTAATATATATTAATATATATACAGTATACATCATATATGTCATATAAACTCAGCAAAAAAAGAAAAGTCCCTTTTTCAGGACCCTGTCTTTCAAAGATAACTTGGAAAAATGCTAATAACTTCACAGATCTTCATTGTAAAGGGTTTAAACACTGTTTCCTATGCTTGTTCAATGAACCATAAACAATTAATCAACATGCACCTGTGGAATGGTCGTTAAGACACTAACAGCTTACATACTATAGGCAATTAAAGTCACAGTTATGAAAACTTAGGACACTAAAGAGGCCTTTCTATTGACTCTGAAAAACACCAAAAGAAAGATGCCCAGGGTCCCTGCTCATCTGCGTGAACGTGCCTTAGGCATACTGCAAGGAGGCATGAGGACTGCAGATGTGGCCAGGGCAATAAATTGCAATGTCCGTACTGTGAGACGCCTAAGACAGCGCTACAGGAAGACAGGATGGACAGCTGATCATCCTCGCAGTGGCAGACCACGTGTAACAACACGTGCACAGGATCGGTACAATCGAACATCACACCTGCAGGACAGGTAAAGGATGGCAACAACAACTGCCCGAGTTACACCAGGAATGAACAATCCCTCCATCAGTGCTCAGACTGTCTGCAATAGGCTGAGAGAGGCTGGACTGAGGGCTTGTAGGCCTGTCGTAAGGCAGGTCCTCACCAGACATCACCAGCAACAACGTCGCCTATGGGCACAAACCCACCGTCGCTGGACCAAACAGGACTGGCAAAAAGAGCTCTTCACTGACGAGTCGCGGTTTTGTATCAACAGGGTTGATGGTCGCATTCGCGTTCATCGTCAAAGGACTGAGCGTTACACCGAGGCCTGTACTCTGGAACGGGATCGATTTGAAGGTGGAGGGTCCGTCATGGTCTGGGGCGGTGTGTCACAGCATCATTGGACTGAGCTTGTTGTCATTGCAGGCAATCTCAACGCTGTGCGTTTAAAAACTGTTAGAGATAGGGGGCAGTATTTCCCCTTTGGATGAATTGCGTGCCCATAGTGAACTGCATCAAAATCTGTCTTAAATTGCTAATATATGCATATTATAATTAATATTGGATAGAAAACACTCTGAAGTTTCTAAAACCGTTTGAATTATGTCTGTGAGTATAAGGGCAGGCAATCTTCCAAACAAGTTTTGAAATCCTGAAAGTTGGGGCAACTTTGACGTCATCGCCCCCTCCCTTCCCAACAAGTTATGGATCTGGAAACACTTCCTATGTCTTCCACTAGATGTCCTCATTCAGTAGAAAGTGTAATGGAGCATTTGCTGTGAACTTTGACCTAATGGGAAGGAAAGTACTAGGTGTCGCAAAAGATTTCCATGTGCTTGAAGGCGCGTATGCGTTCGAGTGCTTCGTCTGTTCCAATCAGCCCCAGATGAACATGAATGGCCCGGTTGGAATACTATTCGATCTGTATGATCATAACATCCTGAAGATTGATTCTGCACTTAGTTTGACCAGTTTCGTCGACCTGTAATATGTAATTTGGAAGTTTTGATGCAAAGTTATCCTGGACCAGAAGTCATTTTTTGGGCTTTTGAGCTGAAAGTGGTAGCAAATGCTGCTACATGGACACTAGAATTGAACATTATGAAACAAAACAATTTTTTGTTGAACTAGGACTCCTTGCACTACATTCTGATGGAAGATCATCAAAGGTAAGGGAATATTTATGTTGTAATTTTGTATTTCTGTTGACTCCAACATAGCGGAGAAATATTGTTACGTCTGAGCGCCGTCTCAGATTATTGCAATGTTAGGCTTTTTCCGTAACGTAAAAAAGAAATGTGACTCAGCGGTTGAATTAAGAACCAGTGTATCATTTTAATTATATGTAGAACAGGTATCTTTGTCAAAGTTAATGATGAGTATTTCTGTTATCTGGCGTAGCTTTCTATAATTCCTCCGGACATTTTGGAGAATTTTCTGAACATGGCGTCAATGTAAACCGAGATTTATGGATATAAAATGCATATTATCGAACAAAACATAAATGTACTGTGTAACATGTTATATGACTGTCATCTGATGAAGATTTTCAAGAGGTTAGTGAATGATTTTTCTTTTAATCCTGCTTTTGTCATTGTATCTTTTGTTGGACAAAATGGCTACGTTTTTTCTTTGTTTTGGTGGTGGTCTAATATAAATATATGTTCTGTTTTCGCCGTAAAACATTTTAAAAATCTGACACACTGGGTAGATGAACAAGGTGTTTATCTTTCATTTGAGGTATTGGACTTGTTAATGTGTGGAGGTTAAATATTTCTAAGAATATTTTTGTATTCCCTGCGCCACTGTTTCAGCTGAACGGGAGGGTGGAGTTCCTGTAGGGGAACCTATAGGCTTAAGGGAAGACATCCTGCTCCTTCATGTGGTACCCTTCCTGCAGTCTCGTCCTGATATGACCCTCCAGCATGACAATGCCACCAGCCATACTGCTCTTTCTTTGTGTGATTTCCTGCAAGACAGGAATGTCAGTGTTCTGCCATGGCCAGGGAAGAGCCCGGATCCCAATCCCAATGAGCACGTCGGGGACCTGTTGGATTGGAGGGTGAGGGCTAGGGCCATTCCCCCCAGAAATGTCTGGGAACTTGCAGGTACCTTGGTGAAAGAGAGAGGTAACACTCACAGCAAGATCTGGCCAATCTGGTGCAGGAGATGCACTGCAGTACTTAATGCAGCTGGTGGCCACACCAGATACTGACTTACTTTTGATTTTGACCAACCCCTTTGTTCAGGGATATATTATTCCCCTTATGTTAGTCACATGTCTGTGAAACTTGGTCAGTTTATGTCTCAGTTGTTGAATCTTGTTATCTTCATAGAAATATTTACACATGTTAAGTTTGCTGAAAATAAACGCAGTTGACAGTGAGAGGACGTTTCAGTTTTTGTATGTGTTTTTTGTAAACATATTTTCCACTCAATGATCCTGCTGCTGCTCCCCCTATGGTCATTCTACATTTTATTTCACTAGCCCTGCATGTTGGAGCTCCAAGTCTAAGATTATCACTGTACCCTGCAATTGCACCTGCAACCCTGTGCATGTGACTATTAAACAATCTGAATCTTTATTATGTTCCCCTTACCCTACCTCCTCTCCTCTAATTGGAGTAAACTAATGACAAACACAGACAAAATGTTGTGTTACTGTCCTGGACCAAAACAGTTATTCCCATTCAAAATATGTTTTACCTAACCATTAATCTTAATCCTAACCTTAACCTCTAAACCTAACTCTTAATCCTAATCTCAACCAAAAATAGCCTTGTTACTTGTGGGGACCTGTGAAATGCACCCACTTGTCCAACTTTGTTTTACAGTCCTTGTCAGGACTTCTGGTCCACACAAGGATAGTAAAACCATACAAACGCACGCGCGCACGCACACACACACACACACACACACACATTGACTGTGGTTTAGGACTGCATTATTCTATGTGTGGTGAGGTCTCTTGTGAATAGGAAGCATTTCAGTGTAAATTGAAAATGGATGAAAGTCAGCACAGTTATATTTCTTATGTTGAGGAGTGGACCTACATTTTTAAACAGGCAAAATGTGACTAAATCCCATCACTCCTCATCAGCTGCATCATAGTGCTACTGAAGGTTCCAGTGTTCTAGACAATAGCTCCTCCTACTGGCATCTCAACATTACTGCAGCCTCCTCTCTTCAAACATTGTCCTTATACATTTGGGCAGTAATATAATGCCACGGTGATATTCTGTTACACTGAATGTGTCCCAAATGGCACCCTATGTGCCCTGGTTAAAAGTAGTACACTATTTAGGGAATAGGGTGCCATTTGGGACACAGTCCTGTTGGCCATTGTGTTTAGTACTGGTACCTAATAATAATGTCCTCAATGATGTTGGGTCAATAACAACATAATAAACTAATGAAACACAACACTGGCTAGTACTTGACCAAGTCACATTTAAGCACACAAACACTGATGTCTATAGTAGTATTAGCCACTATCATATTCTGTTACACTGTTGACCCTTATGTACAGCAGAGGAGGCTGGTGATAGAAGGAGATGGTGCTGCAGTGGATGCTATTTTGTGTTTTTTATGCTGGTCTTAACTTTTTTAGTTCTTAATGTCTCTGCCATCATTTCCTATGGCCGAAACAGCTTCTAACCATCAGAACAGTGATCACTAAACTTGATTTGGATGAACATTTCTACTTCAACGAGTCTGCAACTTTGGACATTCTGCTTACTCCGGACCAGACCCTGATCCCCGGCAGCAGAGAGTCAAGCGAGCAGGCATCCTGACGAGATTACGTCGGTCATCAAATAGACCCCCAAATAGACCAACAAACTGGAAGAGCTCGAGACTCTCCTGTCAACAGGACCTGAATAACTGTAATATATGTTTCTCAGAGTCGTGGCTGAACGAGGACATATACATCTTGTTGATTTGTCTACACTCTTAGAAAACAAATGGTGCTATTTGGAACCTTAGAGGGTTATTTGGCTCTCCACATAGGATAACACTTTGAAGAACCCTTTATCTTTCCAGGTAGAACATTTTTGGATTCCATGTAGAACCATTTCCACAGAGGGTTCTACATGGAACACAAAAAGGTTCTACCTGGAACCAAAAATAATTCTAGAACCAAAAAGGGTGCTCCTCCTTTTTCAACCTCACCTGTGCTCCTCGTTTTTGAACCTCACCTGTGCAACTAGGGGCAACAAAACTCTAGTTCACCTATACTCTACACATGCATAAAAAGCCCTCCCTTTGGCAAATCAGACCATATCTTTATCCTCCTGCTTCCTGCCTACAAGCAAAAACAAACAGGATGTACCAGAGACACGCTCAATACAGAAGTGGTCCGATCAGGTGGATGCTCAGCTACAGGACTGTTTCACTAGCACAGACTGGAATATGTTCCGGGATTCATCCAATAACATGGAGGAATTGATCACGTCATTCACCACTTCATTAATAAGTTTATCGCCGACATTGTCACCACAGTGACCTACAGACGTACCAACCAGAAGCCAAGGATTACAGGCAACATCTGCACAGAGCTAAAGGCTGGAGCTTCCGCTTTCAAGGAACGGGACACTAATCCGGACGCTTAAAGAAATTCTGCTACGACCTCCGATGAGCAATCAAACCGGAAGCGCATCAATACAGGACTAAGGCTGAATCCTACTCTGGTGGCTCTGAAGCGAGAAGCATGTGGCTGGGCTTGCAAACTATCATGGATTACAAAGGGAAATCCAGCCGCGAGCTGCCCAGTGACACAAGTCCACCAGACGAGCTACAGTAAGTTACGTCTATGCTCACTTAGTCTATTATCGCTCCTGATGCCTAGTCACTTTACCCCTCCCTATGGGGCAGCAGGTAGCCTAGTGGTTAAGAGCGTTGGGCCAGTAAAGGTTGCTGTTTTGACTTCCTGAACTGGCAAAAGCAGTAAATTGTGCAGTTCTGCCCTTGATCAAGGCAGTTAACCCACAACAACAACTGCTCCCGGGCATCGATTACGTCCATTTATGCAGCCCCACACACCTCTCTGATTCAGAGGGGTTGAATTAAATGTAGAAGACACATTTCAGTTGAATGCATTCAGTTGTGCAACTGACTAGGTATCCCCCTTTCCCTTATATGTATGTACACAAACACCTCATTACCTCGTACCTCTGCACATCAACTCGGTACTGTGAAACAGACATGTATTTTTTACTCGTTATTGATATTAGTTATTCACTCTGTATTTATTCCTTGTGTCACTATTTCCCTCAAAACATTCATACAGTGTAAGTATTCAGACCCATTTACCTATTTTGACATTTTGTTACATTACAGCCTTATTCTAAAATGGATTAAATAAACAATTTCCCTCATCATTCTAAACACAATACACCACAAAGACAAATCATAATCTGTTTTTTGAATTTACATAAGTATACATAACCTTTGTTATGAGACTCGAAATTGAGCTCAGGTGCATCCTGTTCCCATTCATTATCTTTCAAATGTGATTGAGTCCACCTGTGGTGAATTCAATTGATTGGACATGATTTGAAAGTAAATGTCAGAGCAAAAAGCAAGCCATGACGTCGAAGAAATTGTCCGTAGAGCTCCGAGACAGGATTGGGTCTTGGCAAAGAACTCCGGAAGGGTATCAAAAAGTCTGCACTATTGAAGGTCCCCAAGAACACAGTGGCCTCCATCATTCTTAAATGGAAGAATGGAGCAATCGGGGGAGAAGGGCCTTGGTCAGGTAGGTGACCAAGAACCCGATGGTCACTCTGACAGAGCTCCAGTGTTCCTCTGTGGAGATGGGAGAACCTTCCAGAAGGACAACCATCTCTGCAGCACTCCACCAATCAGGCCTTTATGGTCGAGTGGCCAAATGGAAGCCACTCCTCAGTAAAAGGCACATGACAGCAAGCTTGAACCTTGCCTAAAGGCACCTAAATGAGATTCTCTGGTCTGATGAAACCAAGATGGAACTCTTTGGCCTGAATAGCCAAGTGTCACGTCTGGAGGTAACCTGGCACATCCCTACGATGAAGCATGGTGGTGGCAGCATAATGCTGTGGGGGTTTTTCAGCAGCAGGGACTGGTAGACTAGTCAGGATCGAGGGAAAGATGAACGGAGCGAAGTACAGAGAGATCCGTGATGAAATCCTGCTCCAGAGCATGCATTACCTTCCAACAAGACAACGACACTAAGCACATAGCCAAGACAACGCAGGAGTGGCTTTGGGACAAGTCTCTGAATGTCCTTTAGTGGCCCATCCAGAGGCAGGACATACCTGATGGAACATCTCTGGAGAGACCTGAAAATAGCTGTGCAGCTACGCTCCCCATCCAACCTGACAGAGCTTGAGAGGATCTGCAGAGAAGAATGAGAGAAACTCCCCAAATTCAAGTTTGCTAAGCTTGTTGCATCATACACAAGAAGACTCAAGGCTGTAATTGCTGACAAGGTGCTTCAACAAAGTACTGAGTAAAAGGTCTTAATACTTATGGAAATGTGATTTTTCAGTTTAACATTTTTTTAAATGTGCATAAATGTGCAAAAATGCCATAAAAAAACTGTTTTTGTTAATACTTTTGTCATTATGGGGTATTGTGTTTAGATTGATGAGGGGGAAAAAAACACATTGAATCCATTTTAGTTATAGTATAGTATAAGGCTGTAATGTAACAAAATGTGTTTAGGAAAAGAATAGGGTCTCTGAATACATTCACAACCCAATGCTCTGTATTTTTATCTTTAAAAACAACCCACCATCACTGCATTGTTGGAAAGGACACAACCCACCATTGTCTCAGTCTCATGTTATTTCAACCCACCATCACTGTGTCTCATGTTCATGTTCATACTACTCCTAAACACAACCCACCATCACTGTCTCATGTTAATACTACTCCTAAACACAACCCACCATCACTGTGTCTCATGTTAATACTACTCCTAAACACAACCCACCATCACTGTGTCTCATGTTAATACTACTCCTAAACACAACCCACCATCACTGTGTCTCAAATACTACAAACACAACCCACCATCACTGTGTCTCATGTTAATACTACTCCTAAACACAACCCACCATCACTGTGTCTCATGTTAATACTACTCCTAAACACAACCCACCATCACTGTGTCTCATGTTAATACTACTCCTAAACACAACCCACCATCACTGTGTCTCATGTTAAACACAAACACAACCCACCATCACTGTGTCTCATGTTCATACTACTCCTAAACACAACCCACCATCACTGTGTCTCATGTTAATACTACTCCTAAACACAACCCACCATCACTGTGTCTCATGTTAATACTACTCCTAAACACAACCCACCATCACTGTGTCTCATGTTAATACTACTCCTAAACACAACCCACCATCACTGTGTCTCATGTTAATACTACTCCTAAACACAACCCACCATCACTGTGTCTCATGTTAATACTATGTGTCTCATGTTAATACTACTCCTAAACACAACCCACCATCACTGTGTCTCATGTTAATACTACTCCTAAACACAACCCACCATCACTGTGTCTCATGTTAATACTACTCCTAAACACAACCCACCATCACTGTTCATGTTATACTACTCACTGTGTCTCTAAACACAAACCAACACCATCACTGTGTCTCATGTTAATACTACTCCTAAACACAACCCACCATCACTGTGTCAACCCACCATCACTGTGTCTCATGTTATCACTGTGTCTCACTAATACTACTCTAAACACAACCCACCATCACTGTGTCTCATGTTAATACTACTCCTAAACACAACCCACCATCACTGTGTCTCATGTTAATACTACTCCTAAACACAACCCACCATCACTGTGTCTCTGTTACACAAACACAACCCACCATCACTGTTCTCATGTTAATACTACTACTCACTGTGTCTCTTGTTAATACTACTCCTAAACACAACCCACCATCACATCACTGTGTCTCATGTTAATACAAAACACAACCCACCATCACTGTGTCTCATGTTAATACTACTCCTAAACACAACCCACCATCACTGTGTCCTAAATACACCTAAACACAACCCACCATCACTGTGTCTCATGTTACTATAAACACAACCCACCATCACTGTGTCTCTAATACTCCTAAACACAACCCACCATCACTGTGTCTCATGTTAATACTACTCCTAAACACAACCCACCATCACTGTGTCTCATGTTAATACTACTCCTAAACACAACCCACCATCACTGTGTCTCATGTTAATACTACTCCTAAACACAACCCACCATCACTGTGTCTCATGTTAATACTACTCCTAAACACAACCCACCATCACTGTGTCTCATGTTAATACTACTCCTAAACACAACCCACCATCACTGTGTCTCTTGTTAATACTACTCCTAAACACAGCCCACATCACTGTCTCATGTTAATACTACTCCTAAACACAACCCACCATCACTGTGTCTCATGTTAATACTACTCCTAAACACAACCCACCATCACTGTGTCTCATGTTAATACTACTCCTAAACACCCCACCATCACTGTCTCATGTTCATGTTAATACTACTCCTAAACACAACCCACCATCACTGTGTCATGTTACTACTCCTAAACACAACCCACCATCACTGTTAATACTACTCCTAAACACAACCCACCATCACTGTGTCTCATGTTAAACATACTACTCCTAAACACAACCCACCATCACTGTGTCTCATGTTAATACTACTCCTAAACACAACCATCACCATCACTGTCACTGTGTCTCATGTTCATACTACTCCTAAACACAACCCACCATCACTGTGTCTCATGTTCATACTACTCCTAAACACAACCCACCATCACTGTGTCTCATGTTCATACTACTCCTAAACACAACCCACCATCACTGTGTCTCATGTTAATACTACTCCTAAACACAACCCACCATCACTGTGTCTCATGTTAATACTACTCCTAAACACAACCCACCATCACTGTGTTAATACTCAAACACAACCCACCATCACTGTCTCATGTACTACTCCTAAACACAACCCACCATCACTGTCTCATGTTAATACTACTCCTAAACACAACCCACCATCACTGTCTCATGTTCATACTACTCCTAAACCCACCATCACTGTGTCTCTTGTTAATACTAAAAGCTCTGTGTCTCATGTTAATACTACTCACAACCCACCAAACACAACCCACCACCATCACTGTGTCTCATGTTAATACTACTACTGTCCTAAGTATCCACTCAATCACTCTTAATACTTCAAACTCTAAACAAAAACAACCCACCATCACTGTCTCCCTACTCCTAAACACAACAATATATTGCTCTCACAGCCCACCATCAGAGGCCTCAAAATAGCATGAACAAGTCTTACATTTGAAACCACACTCATTAAACTCACCCACGCACTGTCCGTGCTGTCACAAAATACAGTGTGTTTCTGCACTTAAAATGCATGTAAAATATTAACCCAAAATTCATGAAACACCATCCAAATATCTTACGCATAGATTCACATGCAAAGCATAATTCATACTCACATTTTCTACATTATGTCTGTCGTTTAACAGGCAAACAAACTGTCTCATGTAGGTCTAAACATTACCATCACTGTCTCATGCTAATAGACAAACAAACTGTCTCATGTAGGTCTACATTATGTATCCACTCTAGGCTAACAGACAAACAAACTGTATGTAGCATGAACAAGTCTACATTTGAAACCACATCATTAAACTCACCGAAGACGCGCTACACAAAATACAGTGTGTTTCTGGGCTAACAGAAAAACAAACTGTATGTAGGTCTACATTATGTATGTCTAGGCTAACAGACAAACAAACTGTATGTAGGTCTACATTATGTATGTCTAGGCTAACAGACAAACAAACTGTATGTAGGTCTACATTATGTATGTCTAGGTTAACAGAGAAACAAAACAGCAGTATAAAACATTGTTATGCCCGGCAGAAGCTGAAATTGTCATGCCTGGCAGAAGTTTGATGACTAGAAACAAGTAATAATGAAAAGATAGACATCATCAAGCGTACTTACAGCGTGAGGAGAGAGAGGGGAGGTGAGCTTACTGTCCAAACAGAGAATGAAACAGAATGGTGTGAGTTCTGTGGTTGACAGCAACTAGATGTACTGAGGGGCTGAAAGGTGATGCAGAGCTGGCTTCCTGTCTTCATGATGCCTCTTCCTGGCAACCAACACGCCAGTGAAGGGCTTTAAGAAATGTGTGAACATCTTCAAGAGGAGAGAGAGGGACTTTACAAGAAATGTCTGTCTGATATGTCATAGGCTACTTGTATTTCTTCATTGGTGGCTACAATATGGAGAGTGGATAGATGGGTCCCTCCTGAGAGGTTTGAGAAACACTAGTTCTGGTGGGGGTGGTGTTCATTCCCCAAACATGTTGCTAAAACTGTATTTGGGTTTTAGAACACCACTTTCTGAAAAATTACATTACATTAATAATGACACTACATCTGATTTGATTAAACTGTATTTTATTATGAATTAATACAACTGATTGACATAATAAAACACTAAGTCATTTGTACACTCAGCTCCCCCACATGCTGAGAGGATACAGACAGATTGTCTTTTTACATTGATGCTATCAATCAATCATTCTGTGCTCCTCATATTGTCACTTTAGTCAACTTGAATTGAATTAGTCCACTGAACATCATGTACAGTATAAAATCACTGAACTGAAGATACGGGCCTTGATCCAATATCCACAGTAGCACACTACTTGTTTCAGTTAAGGTGGTCTGGTGTGGATGTTAGAACACCGCATGGACACTGAGGGCATTCCAGGCAGACTATATTGCAGTCAAGCTGTGCCTTGCAACCAATGGTTGTGTGCCACATCATGGATTGCGCAGTCAGGAAACGCAGGTTAACTGATATCTTAAACACAAACACCTATCCAGGCATTGTGAGATCTGGCAGGCGACTGTAATATAGTCTGCCTGGAACAGGCCCTATATTCATCTGCAATTCAATTCAAAATCAGCTCAGGCTGAGGGGGCGGGGAAAGGAAATCAGAGGAGCACTCCTCTTCACTTTGATTGACACTTCACACACTCATACTGTATGTCCAGTGTTCTGTCTGTGCTGTGTGTCAGAGGACTACAAAAGTGGTGGCACCCCCAACACCCCCATTCTGTCCAAGCTTCCTGTTCCCTTTTAAGGTAGGTACACGGTCCCTATTCCTCCACCTCAATCTTCATGTTCATTATTCTGTTCTTCCTCTTCCTCCTCTTCTTCTTCCCTCTGTTATATCCGGACGGTGCGTGGTGTTCAGGGTGGTCAGGGGGTCAGTGGGTCAGGGTGGTCAGGGTAGTCTGGGTGGTCAGGGTGGTCTGGGTGGTCAGGGTAGTCAGGGCAGTCTGGGTGTTCAGGGTGGTCAGGGTGGTCTGGGTGGTCAGGGTAGTCTGGGTGGTCTGGGTGGTCAGGGTGGTCAGGGTAGTCTGGGTGGTCAGGGTGGTCAGGGTGTTCAGGGTTACCATGGTTTCCTGTCTCTTCCTCTATGGTCAGGCTTGTGTTTGATGCAACATTTGTCACCATACAGGCAGCCAGTGGTCCTCCAGAAGAAACACTCATCACCATTGATGGGAGCCATCCTCCTGGGCCTGGGAGAGAGACACACAAACAGTATGAAAACACAAGCACCTGCACGCAAGTGCTCCCATCCCCACCTTCTGTCAGTTATCTGTCATTTTGTACAATTCATGGCCCATAGATTAGTAACAATTTAGAATACAACATTATAAATGCTTATATATGTTGATAATATATAGTTGATGTTTTGACAGATAGTGGGATGTCCTTACCCTGTGGCGGCGTACTGGGAGGCTGAGGAGGTGCTGTCAAAATCCATACAACATCATCCACTGTCAAAATGGACATACAACATCATCCACTGTCAAAATACATACAACAGACCATCCACAGTCAAAATACATACAACAGATCCACTGTCAAAATACATACAACAGCAACCACTGTCAAAATACATACAACAGACCCACAGTCAAAATACATACAACAGACCCACTGTCAAAATACATACAACAGCAACCACCGTCAAAATACATACAACAGCAACCACTGTCAAAATACATACAACAGCAACCACTGTCAAAATACATACAACAGCAACCACTGTCAAAATACATACAACAGCAACCACTGTCAAAATACATACAACAGACCCCACAGTCAAAATACATACAACAGACCCCACAGTCAAAATACATACAACAGCAACCACTGTCAAAATACATACAACAGCAACCACTGTCAAAATACATACAACATCATCCACCGTCAAAATACATACAACAGACCCCACTGTCAAAATACATACAACATCATCCACTGTCAAAATACATACATCATCAGTGTTTGACTAAGACCATGAGGCTCTGGTAGAAAATAGTGCACTATGTAGGAATAGGGTGCTATTTTGGACAGTCTATAGAACCTATAGCTGTATGTATATACATTCACATTAAAGTATGTATAATTTAGATGTGGAATAACCAAACAACAGACTGGGTGTGATTTCAGTGAACGAAGCTGGTCTGTAATGATGAGATAACCTTGTCTTAGACCTGGAGATTCATGTTAGCTAACAGGAGCTAATGTCTACACTTTAGCTCAGTGGGCTAGCATGGTCTAGAATCACAGTAACAACCCAGAGTATGATAGCCAGAGTTAAACATACACACCCAGTAGAGTCCTGAGGGGAGGAGAGGTCCACCACTGGAGTCCTGAGGGGAGGAGAGGTACACCACTGGAGTCCTGAGGAGAGGAGAGGTCCAACACTGGAGTCCAGAGGGGAGAGAGGTCCAAACAACACTGGAGTCCCGAGGGGAAGGAGAGGTCCAACACTGGAGTCCAGAGGGAAGGAGAGGTCCAACACTGGAGTCATGAGGGGAGGAGAGGTCCAACACTGGAGTCCTGAGGGAGGAGAGGTCCAACACTGGAGTCATGAGGGGAGGAGAGGTCCACCACTGGAGTCCTGAGGGGAGGAGAGGTCCACACTGGAGTCATGAGGGGGGAGAGAGGTCCAACACTGGAGTCCTGAGGGGAGGAGAGGTCCACCACTGGAGTCCTGAGGGGAGGAGAGGTCCAACACTGGAGTCCAAGAGGAAGGAGAGGTCCACCACTGGAGTCCTGAGGGAGGAGAGGTCCACCACTGGAGTCCAAAGGGGAGGAGAGGTCCACTACTGGAGTCCCGAGGGAAGGAGAGGTCCAACACTGGAGTCCCGAGGGAGGAGAGGTCCACTACTGGAGTCCCGAGGGAAGGAGAGTTCCAACACTGGAGTCCCGAGGGGAGGAGGGGTCCACCACTGGAGTCATGAGGGGATGAGAGGTCCTCCACTGGAGTCCCGAGGGGAGGAGAGGTCCACCACTGAAGTCCTGAGGGGAGGAGAGGTCCACCACTGGAGTCATGAGGGGAGGAGAGGTCCACCACTGGAGTCCTGAGGGGAGGAAGGTCCACCACTGGAGTCCTGAGGGGAGGAGAGGTCCACCACTGGAGTCATGAGGGGAGGAGAGGTACAACACTGGAGTCCTGAGGGGAGGAGAGGTCCACCACTGGAGTCCTGAGGGGAGGAGAGGTCCACCACTGGAGTCATGAGGGAGGAGAGGTCCACCACTGGAGTCCTGCGGGGAGGAGAGGTCCACCACTGGAGTCTGATGGGAGGAGTGGTCCATCACTGGAGTCATGAGGGGAGGAGAGGTCCACCACTGGAGTCATGAGGGGGAGAGAGGTCCACTACTGGAGTCCTTAGAGGAAGGAGAGGTCCACCACTGGAGTCATGAGGGGGAGCCGAGAGCTGTCTGCACAGTGGTAAACTTCTCCAGCAACAAACTGGGGGAGGGGAGAGAGAGAGGGGGGAGAGAGAGGGGGGGAGAGAGAGAGGGGGGGGAGAGGGAGAGAGAGAGGGAGAGAGGGGAGAGAGGAAGAGAGAGGGAGAGAGGGAGAGAGGTGATGAACAGTGCTTGGTGTTGATCTATGACAGTGTCTCCTGACAGTAATGTAGTATCCCTGACCTGCCTATAGCCTAGCTATGTGGTTCAATGGTTCCATCATGTGTCCAATAGGTAGAAATACAAGAAACGAGCAGAATGGATTTAGTTATGAATCAATGCATGTTAGTCAAACAATCAATTTATTTGTTGTCTATTTATTGTCTACATTTGAGCTTATTTACAACATGATGCTTATACTGTGTTCAATGTATCTCAAATAAATGTTCTAATGAATCATTAATAATTTGAAAATAAAACAAGCAATATCATAACACTGAACAATATGGTATTACATAATATAAAATATAAAATGACCAGTAATGACTGACAGCAATACAAAGTAAAACATATTTTAACACATCAGGAACAACTCGAGATACAAATATTTAAAAGCTCTTGTCAATATTATTCCTTTTTGTGTCACTAAGACAAGCCAAAACTTTATATGTTAAAAAAATCAGGATTTGGCAAAATTCCATAGAGAAAGATAAGCAGTACAATCTACAGATAGGAAACAGATAAGTACACAAGAACAGTAGGCCAGTTCAGGAAGGAAACCTGAGTGTCCAATTAGAGACTAGTATCATTCACCACCATCTTATTCTGTGGTCTATTAAACTGTTACTCTACTCTGGCTTCTTGTCTGATCTCACATCCTTCTACTGTTACTGCTGCTGCTGTTACTCTACTGTTACTGTTACTCTACTACTCTGCTTCTTGTCCTCTGTTGACTCTGCTGCTGCTACTGTTGACTCTGCTGCTGCTACTGTTACTCTATGGCTTCTTGTCCTCTGTTGACTCTGCTGCTACTGTTACTCTACTGTTACTCTGCTGCTACTGTTACTCTACTCTGGCTTCTTGTCCTCCGTTGACTACTCTGCTTACTCTACTCTGGCTTCTTGTCCTCTGCTCTGCTGCTGCTACTGTTACTCTACTCTGGCTTCTTGTTACCTCTGTTGACTTGTCCTCTGTTGGCTTCTTGTCCTCTGTTGACTCTGCTGCTGCTGTTACTCTGTTACTCTGGCTTCTTGTCCTCTGTCTGTTACTCTGTTGACTCTGCTGCTGCTACTGTTACTCTACTCTGGCTTCTTGTCCTCTGTTGACTCTGCTGGCTGTCCTCTGTTGACTGCTGCTGCTACTGTTACTCTACTCTGGCTTCTTGTCCTCTGTTGACTCTGCTGCTGCTACTGTTACTCTACTCTGCTGCTGCTACTGTTACTCTACTCTGGCTTCTTGTCCTCTGTTGACTCTGCTGCTGCTACTGTTACTCTACTCTGGCTTCTTGTCCTCTGTTGACTCTGCTGCTGCTACTGTTACTCTACTCTGGCTTCTTGTCTGTTGACTCTGCTGCTACTGTTACTCTACTCTGGCTTCTTGTCCTCTGTTGACTCTGCTGCTGCTACTGTTACTCTACTGCTGGCTTCTTGTCCTCTGTTGACTCTGCTGCTGCTACTGTTACTCTACTCTGGCTTCTTGTCCTCTGTTGACTGCTGCTGCTGTTACTCTACTCTGGCTTCTTGTCCTCTGTTGACTCTGCTGCTACTGTTACTCTACTGGCTTCTTGTTCTGCTGCTGCTACTGTTACTCTACTCTGGCTTCTTGTCCTCTGTTGACTCTGCTGCTGCTACTGTTACTCTACTCTGGCTTCTTGTCCTCTGTTGACTCTGCTGCTGCTACTGTTACTCTACTCTGGCTTCTTGTCCTCTGTTGACTCTGCTGCTGCTACTGTTACTCTACTCTGGCTTCTTGTCCTCTGTTGACTCTGCTGCTGCTACTGTTACTCTGTTACTCTGGCTTCTTGTCCTCTGTTGACTCTGCTGCTGGTTACTTCTTGTCTTGTCCTCTGTTGACTCTGCTGCTGCTACTGTTACTCTACTCTGGCTTCTTGTCCTCTGTTGACTCTGCTGCTGCTACTGTTACTCTACTCTGGCTTCTTGTCCTCTGTTGACTCTGCTGCTGCTACTGTTACTCTACTGGCTTCTTGTCCTCTGTTGACTCTGCTGCTACTGTTACTCTACTCTGGCTTCTTGTCCTCTGTTGACTCTGCTGCTACTGTTACTCTACTCTGGCTTCTTGTCCTCTGTTGACTCTGCTGCTACTGTTACTCTACTCTGGCTTCTTGTCCTCTGTTGACTCTGCTGCTGCTACTGTTACTCTACTCTGGCTTCTTGTCCTCTGTTGACTCTGCTGCTGTCCTACTGTTACTCTATCTGGCTTCTTGTCCTCTGTTGACTCTGCTGCTGCTACTGTTACTCTACTCTGGCTTCTTGTCCTCTGTTGACTCTGCTGCTACTGTTACTCTACTCTGGCTTCTTGTCCTCTGTTGACTCTGCTGCTGCTACTGTTACTCTACTCTGGCTTCTTGTCCTCTGTTGACTCTGCTGCTGTTACTCTACTCTGGCTTCTTGTCCTCTGTTGACTCTGCTGCTACTGTTACTCTACTCTGGCTTCTTGTCCTCTGTTGACTCTGCTGCTGCTACTGTTACTCTACTGGCTGTCCTTGTTGACTCTGCTGCTGTTACTCTACTCTGGCTTCTTGTCCTCTGTTGACTCTGCTGCTGCTACTGTTACTCTACTCTGGCTTCTTGTCCTCTGTTGACTCTGCTGCTGTAACTAGATGTTTCTCACTATGCTGATTTCTGATATCATGTTTTCTTTGTAAGTGCTCACTAGCTGTGTTTGAACCTCACCCACATCGTTCAATATGCTCATGTTACAATGTTTGGCTGCTGCGGGGATGTGATTGATTGTGAGGATCAACCATGTTGCTGCTCTGTTGTCAGTCAATAGCCGGCTACAAGCTAGCTAAGTAGAAATAGCATCGAGAGTAACCTATAATACTGCCTACTTGTTTCTTCCCAATAACAGCTTTGAGCTGAGTCAGTGCGCTCCGTGAAACATCATGGAGAATTCTCCTCATCCATACAAGGAGGAATTAGCCTCAACCATGTTGCTATACAGTGAGTGAGAGCAATGTTTTCTGATCATGAGCAGGAGAGTAGCTCCTCCCACCACCCCAGCCTCCACCTGTTAGGTTCTGTGTTCCTGCTGGGGGATTGGTATAGTTTACTGCTACCCTGAAGGAGCAGAGCCTATATCGCCAAGACTCACACTATTCATTTGCTAATAAAGAGTTACAATTATTTCTATGTGAAATGTAATCAAATCTGGAAATGGCAAAATCTTATAGAAAAATAGCAGAAGCACAATCTATACCATTGATCATCTAGATACATACTGTATTGATCATCTATATACATACTGTATTGAGAATCTATTCACGTACTGTATTGATCATTTATCATCTATATACATACTGTATTAATCATCTAGACACATACTGTATTGATCATCTAGACACATACTGTATTTATCATTAGGAGAACAATCTAAATTCCAGCACTTACTCAGAAGTTAAAGCTCAGTGTCTCAAACCTTCTAGACTATAAAGCATTATGATAGTAAGAGAATAGCATTGTGAGGCCTAGCTTTGGTTTGATGCTGTTGCTCTTCAGTCCAGGTACTGTTTTGGTTCTCTTCAGTCCATGTTCTATGGTGGTTCTCTTTGGTCCAGGTTCTGTGGTGGTTCTCTTCAGTCCCGGTTCTTTTGTGGTTCTCATAATCGGAGGGCTCAGCATCTATCTGAGGGTCTGTGTCACTGTCCAGGTCCTGTGGTGGTTTGCTCCAGTTCTCATAATCGGAGGGCTCAGCATCTATCTGAGGGTCTGTGTCACTGTCCAGGTTCTGTGGTGGTTCTGTTCAGTTCAGGTTCTTTTGTGGTTCTCTCCAGTTCTCATAATCGGAGGGCTCAGCATCTATCTGAGGGTCTGTGTCACTGTCCAGGTCCTGTGGTGGTTTGCTCCAGTTCTCATAATCGGAGGGCTCAGCATCTATCTGAGGGGTTGTGTCACTGGGAGAGTCTCTCACATTCTGAAAGAAGACACACTGAATGAGCACTTTACGAACCCCTCCCTCCAAAATTGTTACGTAAATTAATTTGCTTACTGTCAATGGTATTAGGATTGAAATAACTTTGGGTTGTTGACATTATTACCTGTGTGTCTGCAGTGGTATCACTTCCTCCTGTGGATCTCCTGTAATGAGGGACAGAGTGAGTTCTGCTCTCTACTGACCTCTAGTGGAAGTTGATATGTTACTAATACAGTATATGTAAATGAAGAGTCACCTCTTCAGAGTGCAGTAGATGGTGAGTAGCAGAGCTCCAGCAGTCAGGACAGCCCCACCCCCAACACAGGAACCCAGGGAAACACTGCTGCAGGATCATGGGTTAATTAATGCATGATGTCAGAATGAAATCTGTAAAATGACAGAGCACCAAAAATAGACAGAATGTGTCATACTTACATATAACATTAATATGGACAGGGATAGTCTCTCTCCCTATAATGCTCAGAGCCTCACAGTAGTATCCCTCTCTGTCCTCAGAGCTGATGTTATGGATGGTGTAACTCTGTCCAAGATGTCTCATCGACCTGTTGTGTTTTGTCTTGTACCAGGTGTATTTGTCCACAGGTGGGTTGGCATCACTGCTGCAGGTCAGAGTCACTGAACTGCCCTCCACTATTTCACCAGAGGGACTGACTGACACTGAGGTGTTCTTTGGGCCGTCTGGATAACAGACAAAGTGAAAGTTAGTCTTCTCATTATGAAATGGTGTCAGTATTTAGAACTGTAAAATCAACCACCATTAATCTAAATGGAATAGTAGCTCTATCTCATGTCTGTTTCACTAAACATCAACAACCATTAATCTAAATGGAATAGTAGCTCTATCTCATGTCTGTTTCACTAAACATCAACCACCATTAATCTAAATGGAATAGTAGCTCTATCTCATGTCTGTTTCACTAAACATTAACCACCATTAATCTAAATGGAATAGTAGCTCTATCTCATGTCTGTTTCACTAAACATTAACCACCATTAATCTAAATGGAATAGTAGCTCTACCTCATGTCTGTTTCACTAAACATCAACCACCATTAATCTAAATGGAATAGTAGCTCTATCTCATGTCTGTTTCACTAAACATCAACAACCATTAATCTAAATGGAATAGTAGCTCTATCTCATGTCTGTTTCACTAAACATCAACCACCATTAATCTAAATGGAATAGTAGCTCTACCTCATGTCTGTTTCACTAAACATCAACCACCATTAATCTAAATGGAATAGTAGCTCTACCTCATGTCTGTTTCACTAAACATCAACCACCATTAATCTAAATGGAATAGTAGCTCTATCTCATGTCTGTTTCACTAAACATCTTAATCTAAATGTCTGTTTCACTAAACATCAACCACCATTAATCTAAATGGAATAGTAGCTCTATCTCATGTCTGTTTCACTAAACATCAACCACCATTAATCTAAATGGAATAGTAGCTCTATCTCATGTCTGTTTCACTAAACATCAACCACCATTAATCTAAATGGAATAGTAGCTCTACCTCATGTCTGTTTCACTAAACATCAACCACCATTAATCTAAATGGAATAGTAGCTCTATCTCATGTCTGTTTCACTAA
>NW_024609376.1:117500-155354 GCF_018296145.1 Oncorhynchus tshawytscha | reverse complement strand
AGATGACTAATGTAAATGGTTCTGTGGGTCTCTCTAGATGGGAGTCTGTTAGATGACTAATGTAAATGGTTCTGTGGGTCTCTCTAGATGGGAGTCTGTTAGATGACTAATGTAAATGGTTCTGTGGGTCTCTCTAGATGGGAGTCTGTTAGATGACTAATGTAAATGGTTCTGTGGGTCTCTCTAGATGGGAGTCTGTTATATGACTAATGTAAATGGTTCTGTGGGTCTCTCTAGATGGGAGTCTGTTAGATGACTAATGTAAATGTAAGATAAAATAAAGATAAAATACAAAATATTTAACGTAAAATATATAATAGCTGACAATAAAAACATGTGTATTTGAGTACATAAAATACAATATATAATACCTAGCAGCATCACAAACTACAGCTGTACATCTAGACTACAGCCTCCTGTAGCAGCATCAGACACTTCAGCTAGACTACAGCCTCCTGTAGCAGCATCACAAACTGCATCTAGACTACAGCCTCCTGTAGCAGCATCACAAACTGCATCTAGACTACAGCCTCCTGTAGCCGCATCAGACACTACAGCTAGACATCTAGACTACAGCCTCCTGTAGCAGCATCAGACACTACACAGCTAGACTACAGCCTCCTGTAGCAGCATCAGACACTACAGCATCAGACACTACAGCTAGACTACAGCCTCCTGTAGCAGCATCAGACACTACAGCTACAGCCTCCTGTAGCAGACTACAGCCTCCTGTAGCAGCATCAGACACTACAGCTATGCATCTAGACTACAGCCTCCTGTAGCAGCATCAGACACTACAGCTAGACTACAGCCTCCTGTAGCAGCATCAGACACTACAGCTATACATCTAGACTACAGCCTCCTGTAGCAGCATCAGACACTACAGCATCAGACACTACAGCCTCCTGTAGCAGCATCACAAACTACAGCTATGCATCTAGACTACAGCCTCCTGTAGCACGCATCAGACACTACATCTAGACTA
This sequence comes from Oncorhynchus tshawytscha, assembly GCF_018296145.1. Classification (NCBI taxonomy): domain Eukaryota; kingdom Metazoa; phylum Chordata; class Actinopteri; order Salmoniformes; family Salmonidae; genus Oncorhynchus; species Oncorhynchus tshawytscha. Next base: position 154,369 of record NW_024609376.1, on the reverse strand, counting down.
CAGCCTCCTGTAGCAGCATCAGACAAACTACAGCTATCCTGTACAGCATCAGACACTAGACTACAGCCTCCTGTAGCAGCATCAGACACTACAGCTAGACTACAGCCTCCTGTAGCAGCATCAGACACTACAGCTAGACTACAGCTAGACTACAGCCTCCTGTAGCAGCATCAGACACTACAGCTATACAGCCTCCTGTAGCAGCATCTACAGCCTCCTGTAGCAGCAGCATCAGACACTCAGCTACACTACAGCCTCCTGTAGCAGCATCAGACACTACAGCCAGCCTCCTGTAGCAGCATCAGACACTACAGCTAGACTACAGCCTCCTGTAGCAGCACCAGACACTACAGCTAGACTACAGCCTCCTGTAGCAGCATCAGACACTACAGCTAGACTACAGCCTCCTGTAGCAGCATCAGACACTACAGCCTCTTGTAGCTATACAGCTAGACTACAGCCTCCTGTAGCAGCATCAGACACTACAGCTAGACTACAGCCTCCTGTAGCAGCATCAGACACTTCAGCTAGACTACAGCCTCCTGTAGCAGCATCAGACACTACAGCATCTAGACTACAGCCTCCTGTAGCAGCATCAGACATCAGCTACACTTCAGCTATACATCTAGACTACAGCCTCCTGTAGCAGCATCAGACACTTCAGCTAGACTACAGCCTCCTGTAGCAGCATCAGACACTTCAGCTAGACTACAGCCTCCTGTAGCAGCATCAGACACTACATCTAGACTACAGCCTCCTGTAGCAGCATCAGACACTTCAGCTAGACGACAGCCTCCTGTAGCAGCATCAGACATTACAGATATCTCTCTGAGAGTAATTTTGACAAGTAGGAAGAGGACAGATCCACCAGACTGATGAGATGAGGTAAGAGGCGGATTGGAAGGAAGGCTTACGCTGTGTTGCATTGTCCTCCACACTGTCCTCTGGGAGCAGCAGAGAAACAGAGAAGAGAGGGATTTAATAGAAAGGCAGATGAGAGAGAGACACAGAGAGAGAGACATAAAACATATACAATGCAAGGAAGGCTATGAATACATGCATTAGTCTGGAAACCAATAGCAACCATAGAACGTGATAAATAGTTCTGGCAAGATATTCAATTCCCCTGCCTCCTCTCTCTTTGGGAGGCTAAGCACCTCTCAACTCATGTTATTACACCTGCCTCAATCCCTATGTATTATAACACATTAAAATTATCTTTCCAATCTACATCTTCTCTAAGACAATGTCCTGGTGTTATCATCATGGAGGAGTAATGTACTATCCTGGAGGGATAATGTACCATCCTGGAGTGATAATGTATCATCCTGGAGGGATAATGTAACATCCTGGAGGGATAATGTACCATTATAACACATTAAAATTATCTTTCCAATCTACATCTTCTCTAAGACAATGTCCTGGTGTTATCATCATGGAGGAGTAATGTACTATCCTGGAGGGATAATGTACCATCCCGGAGGGGTAATGTACCATCCCGGAGTGATAATGTATCATCCTGGAGGGATAATGTAACATCCTGGAGGGGTAATGTACCATCCTGGAGTGATAATGTATCATCCTGGAGGGATAATGTAACATCCTGGAGGGGTATGTACCATCCCTGATGTATCATCACGGAGGGTTAATGGGGAGGGATAATGTAACATCCTGGAGGGGTTAATTTATTAACCCGGAGGGCTTAATGTATCACCCCGGAGGGCTTAATGTATTATCCCAGAGGGGATAATGTCACATTCTGAAGGGATGATGTATCATCCTGGAGGGGTAATGTAACATCCTGGAGGGGTAATGTATCATCCTGGAGGGGTAATGTATCATCCTGGAGGGGTAATGTATCATCCCGGAGGGTTAATGTACTATCCTGGAGGGGTTAATGTATCATCCTGGAGGGGTTAATGTATCATCCCGGAGGGATAATGTAATATCCTGGAGGGGTATTGTATCATCCCGGAGGGGTAATGGGGGATAATGTATCATCCCGGAGGGGGGTTAATGTATCATCCCGGAGGGGTAATGTATCATCCCGGAGGGTTAATGTATCATCCCGGAGGGTTAATGTATCATCCCGGAGGGTTAATGTATCATCCCGGAGGGTTAATGTATCATCCCGGAGGGGTAATGTATCATCCCGGAGGGGTAATGCATCATCCCGGAGGGATAATGTATCATCCCGGAGGGGTAATGTATCATCCCGGAGGGGTAGTGTATGGATTTTTCAAGAATTGCTTAAAAGAAAATTGGGTGTTGTAAATATGTATTGACATGCATATGTTGTTTCCTTGAGCTCTCTGTTCCCATAAAACCCTCCATGGTGTGACCACCAGCTCTCTGTTCCCATAAAACCCTCCATGGTGTGACCACCAGCTCTCTGTTCCCATAAAACCCTCCATGGTGTGACCACCTGCTCTCTGTTCCCATAAAACCCTCCATGGTGTGACCACCAGCTCTCTGTTCCCATAAAACCCTCCATGGTGTGACCACCAGCTCTTTGTTCCCATAAAACCCTCCATGGTGTGACCACCAGCTCTATGTTCCCATAAAACCCTCCATGGTGTGACCACCAGCTCTTTGTTCCCATACAACCCTCCATGATGTGACTACCATTTCTTTGTTCCCATAAAACCCTCCATGGTGTGACCACCAGCTCTTTGTTCCCATAAAACCCTCCAGGGTGTGACCACCAGCTCTTTGTTCCCATAAAACCCTCCAGGGTTTGAGCACCAAGGTAACAGTAGAGTGAGAGAGTGCTTGAGAGGAGAGAGCACACTTATCCCTGCACACTTCACTCTCCCCTGGGGAGATGACAGGATGGTGGGAGACCGAGGCTGTGTATGAGTCAACACAGAGCCATGACCTGAACATGGAACTGAGGATTCAACTGAGAGGAGGGGCTGGGGTCCAAATGGAGCCCCATTCCCTTTATTCTGCACTACTTTTGACCGGGACCATCAAAATTAGTGCACTATATAGGGAATAGGGTGCCATTTTGGACTCAGAGAAGGACTCAGGGGATAACATAAAAGTGATTTTATCTCAAACTATCTCTCTGCTGGTTCTCTCAGTAGACAGTATGATTCCACACTTCCAGAGACTTCTATAACGTTGGTCTGATATAGAAGATTCTGGTCTCTTGTCTACATCTGAGACTAGAGTGGTTCTCTCCCTGCCACCCTTCCTTCTCCTTCCCTAACCACAGATCTAGGATCAGATTATCCTACCCCCAACCCTAACCACAGATCTAGGATCAGATTATCCTACCCCCAACCCTAACATCAACCAGGTGGGTGAAAGATATCTGATACAGGACTCATGGTAGGGGGAAATGTCTACAGTAGAGTATCCCTTCACTGTCCTCCTCCCTGTCCTCCTGTCTTACCAGTGTGTCCTTCTCCCTGCCTTCCTCCCTGTCCTCATCTCTTACCAGTCTGTCCTCCTCCCTGTCCTCCTCTCTTACCAGTCTGTCCTCCTCCCTGTCCTCCTCTCTTACCAGTCTGTCCTCCTCCCTGTCCTCATCTCTTACCAGTCTGTCCTCCTCCCTGTCCTCATCTCTTACCAGTCTGTCCTCCTCCCTGTCCTCCTGTCTTACCAGTCTGTCCTCCTCCCTGTCCTCCTGTCTTACCAGTCTGTCCTCTCTTACCAGTCTGTCCTCCTCCCTGTCCTCCTGTCTTACCAGTCTGTCCTCTCTTACCAGTCTGTCCTCCTCCCTGTCCTCCTCTTACCAGTCTGTCCTCCTCCCTGTCCTCCTGTCTTACCAGTCTGTCCTCCTCCCTGTCCTCCTCCCTTACCAGTCTGTCCTCCTCCCTGTCCTCCTGTCTTACCAGTCTGTCCTCCTCCCTGTCCTCCTCTCTTACCAGTCTGTCCTCCTCCCTGTCCTCCTGTCTTACCAGTCTGTCCTCCTCCCTGTCCTCCTGTCTTACCAGTCTGTCCTCCTCCCTGTCCTCCTCCCTGTCCTCCTGTCTTACCAGTCTGTCCTCCTCCCTGTCCTCCTCCCTGTCCTCCTCTCTTACCAGTCTGTCCTCCTCCCTGTCCTCATCTCTTACCAGTCTGTCCTCCTCCCTGTCCTCATCTCTTACCAGTCTGTCCTCCTCCCTGTCCTCCTGTCTTACCAGTCTGTCCTCCTCCCTGTACTCCTGTCTTACCAGTCTGTCCTCCTCCCTGTACTCCTGTCTTACCAGTCTGTCCTCCTCCCTGTCCTCATCTCTTACCAGTCTGTCCTCCTCCCTGTCCTCATCTCTTACCAGTCTGTCCTCCTCCCTGTCCTCATCTCTTACCAGTCTGTCCTCCTCCCTGTCCTCATCTCTTACCAGTCTGTCCTCCTCCCTGTCCTCCTGTCTTACCAGTCTGTCCTCCTCCCTGTCCTCATCTCTTACCAGTCTGTCCTCCTCCCTGTCCTCATCTCTTACCAGTCTGTCCTCCTCCCTGTCCTCATCTCTTACCAGTCTGTCCTCCTCCCTGTCCTCATCTCTTACCAGTCTGTCCTCCTCCCTGTCCTCCTGTCTTACCAGTCTGTCCTCCTCCCTGTACTCCTGTCTTACCAGTCTGTCCTCCTCCCTGTCCTCATCTCTTACCAGTCTGTCCTCCTCCCTGTCCTCATCTCTTACCAGTCTGTCCTCCTCCCTGTCCTCATCTCTTACCAGTCTGTCCTCCTCCCTGTCCTCATCTCTTACCAGTCTGTCCTCCTCCCTGTCCTCCTCTCTTACCAGTCTGTCCTCCTCCCTGTCCTCACCTCTTACCAGTCTGTCCTCCTCCCTGTCCTCATCTCTTACCAGTCTGTCCAGGCTGGTGCCAGCGGCCGTGGTGGGTCTCTCCTCTGGGCTGTAGGGTCTGAATCGGGCGTTGAAGACATCAGAGATCCCCCTGGCTGATCTGCTGCTGCCCATCCCAGACGGCTTGGGCTGACCACACCCCTGGAACACCTGAAAGACCACATAGAGACACACTCTGTTAACTTGCTGTTGAGAAAACAAACCTACTTTACAATCCGCCAGGTAGGACAGGGATACCACAGATGTGCATTAGTCATATCGAGGAGTCTTGTTATCTAAAAGGGATTACTACAATGTCAACCTCAACTGGTCAAATATCAACTGATTTGACAATAAAAGCCCAGCACCATTCAGTAGACCTACAGCCAAGCGCCATTCAGTAGACCTACAGCCCCATTCAGTAGACCTACAGACCCATTCAGTAGACCTACAGACCCATTCAGTAGACCTACAGCCCAGCACCGTTCAGTAGACCTACAGCGCCATTCAGTAGACCTACAGACCCATTCAGTAGACCTACAGACCCATTCAGTAGACCTACAGCGCCATTCAGTAGACCTACAGAAACATTCAGTAGACCTACAGCCCAGCACCATTCAGTAGACCTACAGCCCAGCACCATTCAGTAGACCTACAGCCCAGCTTCATTCAGTAGACCTACAGCCCAGCACCATTCAGTAGACATAAAGAACCATTCAGTAGACCTACAGCACAGCACCATTCGGGAGACCAACAGCCCAGCACCATTAGGTAGACCTACAGCCCAGCACCATTCAGTAGACCTACAGCCCAGCACCATTCAGGAGACCTACAGCCCATCACCATTCAGTAGACCTACAGCCCAGCACCATTCAGTAGACCTACAGCCCAGCACCGTTCAATAGATCTACAGCACCATTCAGTAGACCTACAGAACCATTCAGTAGACCTACAGCCCAGCACCATTCAGTAGACCTACAGCACAGCACCATTCAGTAGACCTACAGCCCAGCACCATTCAGTAGACCTACAGCCCAGCACCATTCAGTAGACCTACAGCCCAGCACCATCAGGAGACCTACAGCCCAGCATCATTCAGTAGACCTACAGCCCAGCACCATTCAGTAGACCTACAGCCCAGCTTCATTCAGTAGACCTACAGCCCAGCACCATTCAGTAGACATAAAGAACCATTCAGTAGACCTACAGCACAGCACCATTCGGGAGACCAACAGCCCAGCACCATTAGGTAGACCTACAGCCCAGCACCATTCAGTAGAGCTACAGCCCAGCACCATTCAGTAGACCTACAGCCCAGCACCATTCAGTAGACCTACAGCCCAGCACCATTCAGGAGACCTACAGCCCAGCACCATTCAGTAGACCTACAGCCCAGCGCCATTCAGTAGACCTAAAGCCCAGCGCCATTCAGGAGACCTACAGCCCAGCACCATTCAGTAGACCTACAGCCCAGCACCATTCAGTAGACCTACAGCCCAGCACCATTCAGTAGACCTACAGCCCAGCACCATTCAGCAGACCTACAGCCCAGCACCATTCAGTAGACCTACAGCCCAGCACCATTCAGGAGACCTACAGCCCAGCACCATTCAGTAGACCTACAGCCCAGCGCCATTCAGTAGACCTAAAGCCCAGCGCCATTCAGGAGACATACAGCCCAGCACCGTTCAGTAGACCTACAGCCCAGCACCATTCAGTAGACCTACAGCACCATTCAGTAGACCTACAGCCCAGCACCATTCAGTAGACCTACAGCACCATTTAGTAGACCTACAGCCCAGCACCATTCAGTAGACCTACAGCGCCATTCAGGAGACCTACAGCCCAGCACCATTCAGTAGACCTACAGCCAGCACCATTCAGGAGACCTACAGCCCATCACCATTCAGTAGACCAACAGCCCAGCACCATTCAGTAGACCTACAGCGCAGCACCATTTGGGAGACCAACAGCCCAGCACCATTCAGTAGACCTACAGCCCAGCTTCATTCAGTAGACCTACAGCCCAGCACCATTCAGTAGACCTACAGAACCATTCAGTAGACCTACAGCGCAGCACCATTTGGGAGAACAACAGCCCAGCACCATTCAGTAGACCTACAGCCCAGCACCATTCAGTAGACCTACAGCCCAGCGCCATTCAGGAGACCTACAGCCCAGAACCATTCAGTATACCTACAGCGCAGCACCATTCAGTAGACCTACAGCCCAGCACTATTCAGGAGACCTACAGCCATCACCATTCAGTAGACCTACAGCCCAGCACCATTCAGTAGACCTACAGCCCAGCACCGTTCAGTAGACCTACAGCACCAGTCAGTAGACCTACAGAAGCATTCAGTAGACCTACAGAACCATTCAGTAGACCTACAGCCCAGCACCATTCAGTAGACCTACAGCGCAGCACCATTAAGGAGACCTACAGCCCAGCACCATTCAGGAGACCTACAGCCCAGCACCATTCAGTAGACCTACAGCCCAGCACCATTCAGTAGACCTACAGCCCAGCACCATTCAGGAGACCTACAGCCCAGCACCATTCAGTAGACCTACAGCCCAGCGCCATTCAGTAGACCTACAGCCCAGCGCCATTCAGGAGACCTACAGCCCAGCACCGTTCAGTAGACCTACAGCCCAGCACCATTCAGTAGACCTACAGCACCATTCAGTAGACCTACATCCCAGCACCACTCAGTAGACCTACAGCCCAGCACCATTCAGTAGACCTACAGCACCATTCAGTAGACCTACAGCCCAGCGCCATTCAGTAGACCTACAGCCCAGCGCCATTCAGGAGAACTACAGCCCAGCACCATTCAGTAGATCTACAGCACCATTCAGTAGACCTACAGCCCAGCTTCATACAGTAGGCCTACAGCCCAGAAACATTCAGTAGACCTACATAACCATTCAGTAGACCTACAGCGCAGCACCATTCGGGAGACCAACAGCCCAGCACCATTCAGTAGACCTACAGCCCAGCACCATTCAGTAGACCTACAGCCCAGCGATATTCAGTAGACCTACAGCCAAGCACCATTCAGGAGACCTACAGCCCATCACCATTCAGTAGACCAACAGCCCAGCACCATTCAGTAGACCTACAGCGCAGCACCATTTGGGAGACCAACAGCCCAGCACCATTCAGTAGACCTACAGCCCAGCACCATTCAGTAGACCTACAGCCCAGCGCCATTCAGGAGACCTACAGCCCAGAACCATTCAGTATACCTACAGCGCAGCACCATTCAGTAGACCTACAGCCCAGCACCATTCAGGAGACCTACAGCCCAGCACCGTTCAGTAGACCTACAGCACCAGTCAGTAGACCTACAGAACCATTCAGTAGACCTACAGAACCATTCAGTAGACCTACAGCCCAGCACCATTCAGTAGACCTACAGCGCAGCACCATTAAGGAGACCTACAGCCCAGCACCATTCAGGAGACCTACAGCCCAGCACCATTCAGTAGACCTACAGCCCAGCACCATTCAGTAGACCTACAGCCCAGCACCATTCAGTAGACCTACAGCCCAGCACCATTCAGTAGAGACCTACAGCCCAGCACCATTCAGTAGACCTACAGCCCAGCGCCATTCAGTAGACCTACAGCCCAGCGCCATTCAGGAGACCTACAGCCCAGCACCGTTCAGTAGACCTACAGCCCAGCACCATTCAGTAGACCTACAGCACCATTCAGTAGACCTACATCCCAGCACCACTCAGTAGACCTACAGCCCAGCACCATTCAGTAGACCTACAGCACCATTCAGTAGACCTACAGCCCAGCGCCATTCAGTAGACCTACAGCCCAGCGCCATTCAGGAGAACTACAGCCCAGCACCATTCAGTAGATCTACAGCACCATTCAGTAGACCTACAGCCCAGCTTCATACAGTAGGCCTACAGCCCAGAAACATTCAGTAGACCTACATAACCATTCAGTAGACCTACAGCGCAGCACCATTCGGGAGACCAACAGCCCAGCACCATTCAGTAGACCTACAGCCCAGCACCATTCAGTAGACCTACAGCCCAGCGATATTCAGTAGACCTACAGCCCAGCGCCATTCAGGAGACCTACAGCCCAGCACCATTCAGTAGACCTACAGCCAAGCACCATTCAGGAGACCTACAGCCCATCACCATTCAGTAGACCAACAGCCCAGCACCATTCAGTAGACCTACAGCCCAGCGCCATTCAGGAGACCTACAGCCCAGAACCATTCAGTATACCTACAGCGCAGCACCATTCAGTAGACCTACAGCCCAGCACCATTCAGGAGACCTACAGCCCAGCACCGTTCAGTAGACCTACAGCACCAGTCAGTAGACCTACAGAACCATTCAGTAGACCTACAGAACCATTCAGTAGACCTACAGCCCAGCACCATTCAGTAGACCTACAGCGCAGCACCATTAAGGAGACCTACAGCCCAGCACCATTCAGGAGACCTACAGCCCAGCACCATTCAGTAGACCTACAGCCCAGCACCATTCAGTAGACCTACAGCCCAGCACCATTCAGTAGACCTACAGCCCAGCACCATTCAGGAGACCTACAGCCCAGCACCATTCAGTAGACCTACAGCCCAGCGCCATTCAGTAGACCTACAGCCCAGCGCCGTTCAGGAGACCTACAGCCCAGCACCGTTCAGTAGACCTACAGCCCAGCACCATTCAGTAGACCTACAGCACCATTCAGTAGACCTACATCCCAGCACCACTCAGTAGACCTACAGCCCAGCACCATTCAGTAGACCTACAGCACCATTCAGTAGACCTACAGCCCAGCACCGTTCAGTAGATCTACAGCGCCAGTCAGTAGACCTACAGAACCATTCAGTAGACCTACAGAACCATTCAGTAGACCTACAGCGCAGCACCATTCAGTAGACCTACAGCCCAGCGCCATTCAGGAGAACTACAGCCCAGCACCATTCAGTAGATCTACAGCACCATTCAGTAGACCTACAGCCCAGCTTCATACAGTAGGCCTACAGCCCAGAAACATTCAGTAGACCTACATAACCATTCAGTAGACCTACAGCGCAGCACCATTCGGGAGACCAACAGCCCAGCACCATTCAGTAGACCTACAGCCCAGCACCATTCAGTAGACCTACAGCCCAGCGATATTCAGTAGACCTACAGCCCAGCGCCATTCAGGAGACCTACAGCCCAGCACCATTCAGTAGACCTACAGCCCAGCACCATTCAGGAGACCTACAGCCCATCACCATTCAGTAGAACAACAGCCCAGCACCATTCAGTAGACCTACAGCGCAGCACCATTTGGGAGACCAACAGCCCAGCACCATTCAGTAGACCTACAGCCCAGAACCATTCAGTATACCTACAGCGCAGCACCATTCAGTAGACCTACAGCCCAGCACTATTCAGGAGACCTACAGCCCATCACCATTCAGTAGACCTACAGCCCAGCACCATTCAGTAGACCTACAGCCCAGCACCGTTCAGTAGACCTACAGCACCAGTCAGTAGACCTACAGAACCATTCAGTAGACCTACAGAACCATTCAGTAGACCTACAGCCCAGCACCATTCAGTAGACCTACAGCGCAGCACCATTAAGGAGACCTACAGCCCAGCACCATTCAGGAGACCTACAGCCCAGCACCATTCAGTAGACCTACAGCCCAGCACCATTCAGTAGACCTACAGCCCAGCACCATTCAGGAGACCTACAGCCCAGCACCATTCAGTAGACCTACAGCCCAGCGCCATTCAGTAGACCTACAGCCCAGCGCCATTCAGGAGACCTACAGCCCAGCACCGTTCAGTAGACCTACAGCCCAGCACCATTCAGTAGACCTACAGCACCATTCAGTAGACCTACAGCCCAGCACCATTCAGTAGACCTACAGCCCAGCGCCATTCAGGAGACCTACAGCCCAGAACCATTCAGTATACCTACAGCGCAGCACCATTCAGTAGACCTACAGCCCAGCACCATTCAGGAGACCTACAGCCCAGCACCGTTCAGTAGACCTACAGCACCAGTCAGTAGACCTACAGAACCATTCAGTAGACCTACAGAACCATTCAGTAGACCTACAGCCCAGCGCCATTCAGTAGACCTACAGCCCAGCGCCATTCAGGAGACCTACAGCCCAGCACCGTTCAGTAGACCTACAGCCCAGCACCATTCAGTAGACCTACAGCACCATTCAGTAGACCTACAGCCCAGCGCCATTCAGTAGACCTACAGCCCAGCGCCATTCAGGAGAACTACAGCCCAGCACCATTCAGTAGATCTACAGCACCATTCAGTAGACCTACAGCCCAGCTTCATACAGTAGGCCTACAGCCCAGAAACATTCAGTAGACCTACATAACCATTCAGTAGACCTACAGCGCAGCACCATTCGGGAGACCAACAGCCCAGCACCATTCAGTAGACCTACAGCCCAGCACCATTCAGTAGACCTACAGCCCAGCGATATTCAGTAGACCTACAGCCCAGCGCCATTCAGGAGACCTACAGCCCAGCGCCATTCAGGAGACCTACAGCCCAGCACCATTCAGTAGACCTACAGCCCAGCACCATTCAGGAGACCTACAGCCCATCACCATTCAGTAGACCAACAGCCCAGCACCATTCAGTAGACCTACAGCGCAGCACCATTTGGGAGACCAACAGCTCAGCACCATTCAGTAGACCTACAGCCCAGAACCATTCAGTATACCTACAGCACAGCACCATTCAGTAGACCTACAGCCCAGCACTATTCAGGAGACCTACAGCCCATCACCATTCAGTAGACCTACAGCCCAGCACCATTCAGTAGACCTACAGCCCAGCACTGTTCAGTAGACCTACAGCACCAGTCAGTAGACCTACAGAACCATTCAGTAGACCTACAGAACCATTCAGTAGACCTACAGCCCAGCACCATTCAGTAGACCTACAGCGCAGCACCATTAAGGAGACCTACAGCCCAGCACCATTCAGGAGACCTACAGCCCAGCACCATTCAGTAGACCTACAGCCCAGCACCATTCAGTAGACCTACAGCCCAGCACCATTCAGGAGACCTACAGCCCAGCACCATTCAGTAGACCTACAGCCCAGCGCCATTCAGTAGACCTACAGCCCAGCGCCATTCAGGAGACCTACAGCCCAGCACCGTTCAGTAGACCTACAGCCCAGCACCATTCAGTAGACCTACAGCACCATTCAGTAGACCTACATCCCAGCACCACTCAGTAGACCTACAGCCCAGCACCATTCAGTAGACCTACAGCACCATTCAGTAGACCTACAGCCCAGCGCCATTCAGTAGACCTACAGCCCAGCGCCATTCAGGAGAACTACAGCCCAGCACCATTCAGTAGATCTACAGCACCATTCAGTAGACCTACAGCCCAGCTTCATACAGTAGGCCTACAGCCCAGAAACATTCAGTAGACCTACATAACCATTCAGTAGACCTACAGCGCAGCACCATTCGGGAGACCAACAGCCCAGCACCATTCAGTAGACCTACAGCCCAGCACCATTCAGTAGACCTACAGCCCAGCGATATTCAGTAGACCTACAGCCCAGCGCCATTCAGGAGACCTACAGCCCAGCACCATTCAGTAGACCTACAGCCCAGCACCATTCAGGAGACCTACAGCCCATCACCATTCAGTAGACCAACAGCCCAGCACCATTCAGTAGACCTACAGCGCAGCACCATTTGGGAGACCAACAGCCCAGCACCATTCAGTAGACCTACAGCCCAGCACCATTCAGTAGACCTACAGCCCAGCGCCATTCAGGAGACCTACAGCCCAGCACCATTCAGGAGACCTACAGCCCAGCACCATTCAGTAGACCAACAGCCCAGCACCATTCAGTAGACCTACAGCACCATTTAGTAGACCTACAGCCCAGCACCATTCAGTAGACCTACAGCGCCAGTCAGTAGACCTACAGAACCATTCAGTAGACCTACAGAACCATTCAGTAGACCTACAGCGCAGCACCATTCAGGAGACCTACAGCCCAGCACCATTCAGGAGACCTACAGCCCAGCACCATTCAGTAGACCTACAGCCCAGCACCATTCAGTAGACCTACAGCACCATTCAGTAGACCTACAGCCCAGCACCATTCAGTAGACCTACAGCACCATTTAGTAGACCTACAGCCCAGCACCATTCAGTAGACCTACAGCGCCATTCAGTAGACCTACAGCCCAGCGCCATTCAGGAGACCTACAGCCCATCACCATTCAGTAGACCTATAGCCCAGCACCATTCAGTAGACCTACAGCGCCATTCAGTAGACCTACAGCCCAGCGCCATTCAGGAGACCTACAGCACAGCACCATTCAGTAGACCTACAGCCCAGCACCGTTCAGTAGATCTAGAGCACCATTCAGTTGACCTACAGAACCATTCAGTAGACATACAGACCCATTCAGTAGACCTACAGCCCAGAACCATTCAGTAGACCTACAGCCCAGCAACATTCAGTAGACCTACAGCGCAGCACCATTCAGGAGACCTACAGCCCAGCACCATTCAGTAGACCTACAGCCCAGCACCATTCTGTAGACCTACAGCCCAGCACCATTCAGTAGACCTACAGCCCAGCGCCATTCAGTAGACCTACAGCCCAGTGCCATTCAGGACACCTACAGCCCAGCACCGTTCAGTAGACCTACAGACCAGCACCATTCGGTAGACCTACAACCCAGTGCCATTCAGGAGACATACAGCCCAGCACCGTTCAGTAGACCTACAGCCCAGCACCATTCAGTAGACCTACAGCACCATTCAGTAGACCTACAGCCCAGCACCATTCAGTAGACCTACAGCACCATTTAGTAGACCTACAGCCCAGCACCATTCAGTAGACCTACAGCGCCATTCAGTAGACCTACAGCCCAGCGCCATTCAGGAGACCTACAGCCCATCACCATTCAGTAGACCTACAGCCCAGCACCATTCAGTAGACCTACAGCCCAGCACCTTTCAGTAGATCTACAGCGCCATTCAGTAGACCTACAGAACCATTCAGTAGACCTACAGCCCAGCACCATTCAGTAGACCTACAGCCCAGCACCGTTCAGTAGTTCTACAGCACCATTCAGTAGACCTACAGCCCAGCACCATTCAGTAGACCTACAGCCCAGCACCATTCAGTAGACCTACAGAACCATTCAGTAGACCTACAGCGCAGCACCATTCGGGAGACCAACAGCCCAGCACCATTCAGTAGACCTACAGCCCAGCACCATTCAGTAGACCTACAGCCCAGTGCCATTCAGGACACCTACAGCCCAGCACCGTTCAGTAGACCTACAGACCAGCACCATTCAGTAGACCTACAACCCAGTGCCATTCAGGAGACATACAGCCCAGCACCGTTCAGTAGACCTACAGCCCAGCACCATTCAGTAGACCTACAGCACCATTCAGTAGACCTACAGCCCAGCACCATTCAGTAGACCTACAGCACCATTTAGTAGACCTACAGCCCAGCACCATTCAGTAGACCTACAGCGCCATTCAGTAGACCTACAGCCCAGCACCATTCAGTAGACCTACAGCCCAGCACCGTTCTGTAGATCTACAGCGCCATTCAGTAGACCTACAGAACCATTCAGTAGACCTACAGCCCAGCACCGTTCTGTAGATCTACAGCACCATTCAGTAGACCTACAGCCCAGCTTCATTCAGTAGACCTACAGCCCAGCACCATTCAGTAGACCTACAGAACCATTCAGTAGACCTACAGCGCAGCACCATTTGGGAGACCAACAGCCCAGCACCATTCAGTAGACCTACAGCCCAGCACCATTCAGTAGACCTACAGCCCAGAGCCATTCAGGAGACCTACAGCCCAGAACCATTCAGTATACCTACAGCGCAGCACCATTCAGTAGACCTACAGCCCAGCACTATTCAGGAGACCTACATCCCATCACCATTCAGTAGACCTACAGCCCAGCACCATTCAGTAGACCTACAGCCCAGCACCGTTCAGTAGACCTACAGCACCAGTCAGTAGACCTACAGAACCATTCAGTAGACCTACAGAACCATTCAGTAGACCTACAGCCCAGCACCATTCAGTAGACCTACAGCGCAGCACCATTAAGGAGACCTACAGCCCAGCACCATTCAGGAGACCTACAGCCCAGCACCATTCAGGAGACCTACAGCCCAGCACCATTCAGTAGACCTACAGCCCAGCACCATTCAGTAGACCTACAGCCCAGCACCATTCAGGAGACCTACAGCCCAGCACCATTCAGTAGACCTACAGCCCAGCGCCATTCAGGAGACCTACAGCCCAGCACCGTTCAGTAGACCTACAGCCCAGCACCATTCAGTAGACCTACAGCACCATTCAGTAGACCTACATCCCAGCACCACTCAGTAGACCTACAGCCCAGCACCATTCAGTAGACCTACAGCACCATTCAGTAGACCTACAGCCCAGCGCCATTCAGTAGACCTACAGCCCAGCGCCATTCAGGAGAACTACAGCCCAGCACCATTCAGTAGATCTACAGCACCATTCAGTAGACCTACAGCCCAGCTTCATACAGTAGGCCTACAGCCCAGAAGCATTCAGTAGACCTACATAACCATTCAGTAGACCTACAGCGCAGCACCATTCGGGAGACCAACAGCCCAGCACCATTCAGTAGACCTACAGCCCAGCACCATTCAGTAGACCTACAGCCCAGCGATATTCAGTAGACCTACAGCCCAGCGCCATTCAGGAGACCTACAGCCCAGCACCATTCAGTAGACCTACAGCCCAGCACCATTCAGGAGACCAACAGCCCAGCACCATTCAGTAGACCTACAGAACAATTCAGTAGACCTACAGCGCAGCACCATTCAGGAGACCTACAGCCCAGCACCATTCAGGAGACCTACAGCCCAGCACCATTCAGTAGACCAACAGCCCAGCACCATTCAGTAGACCTACAGCACCATTTAGTAGACCTACAGCCCAGCACCATTCAGTAGACCTACAGCGCCAGTCAGTAGACCTACAGAACCATTCAGTAGACCTACAGAACCATTCAGTAGACCTACAGCGCAGCACCATTCAGGAGACCTACAGCCCAGCACCATTCAGGAGACCTACAGCCCAGCACCATTCAGTAGACCTACAGCCCAGCACCATTCAGTAGACCTACAGCACCATTCAGTAGACCTACAGCCCAGCACCATTCAGTAGACCTACAGCACCATTTAGTAGACCTACAGCCCAGCACCATTCAGTAGACCTACAGCGCCATTCAGTAGACCTACAGCCCAGCGCCATTCAGGAGACCTACAGCCCATCACCATTCAGTAGACCTATAGCCCAGCACCATTCAGTAGACCTACAGCCCAGCACCGTTCAGTAGATCTACAGCGCCATTCAGTAGACCTACAGAACCATTCAGTAGACCTACAGCCCAGCACCTTTCAGTAGACCTACAGAACCATTCAGTAGACCTACAGCCCAGCACCATTCGGGAGACCAACAGCCCAGCACCATTCAGTAGACCTACAGCCCAGCGCCATTCAGGAGACCTACAGCCCAGCACCGTTCAGTAGACCTACAGCCCAGCACCATTCAGTAGACCTACAGCACCATTCAGTAGACCTACAGCCCAGCACCATTCAGTAGACCTACAGCCCAGCGCCATTCAGGAGACCTACAGCCCAGCACCGTTCAGTAGATCTACAGCACCATTCAGTAGACCTACAGCCCAGCACCGTTCAGTAGACCTACAGAACCATTCAGTAGACCTACAGCCCAGCACCATTCAGGAGACCTACAGCCCAGCACCATTCAGGAGACCTACAGCCCAGCACCATTCAGTAGACCTACAGCCCAGCACCATTCAGTAGACCTACAGCCCAGCACCGTTCAGTAGATCTACAGCGCCAGTCAGTAGACCTACAGAACCATTCAGTAGACCTACAGCGCAGCACCATTCAGTAGACCTACAGCCCAGCGCCATTCAGGAGACCTACAGCCCAGCGCCATTCAGGAGACCTACAGCCCAGCACCGTTCAGTAGACCTACACCCCAGCACCACTCAGTAGACCTACAGCCCAGCACCGTTCAGTAGATCTACAGCACCAGTCAGTAGACCTACAGAACCAGTCAGTAGACCTACAGAACCATTCAGTAGACCTACAGCCCAGAACCATTCAGTAGACCTACAGAACCATTCAGTAGACCTACAGCCCAGCACCATTCGGGAGACCAACAGCCCAGCACCATTCAGTAGACCTACAGCCCAGCGCCATTCAGGAGACCTACAGCCCAGCACCGTTCAGTAGACCTACAGCCCAGCACCATTCAGTAGACCTACAGCACCATTCAGTAGACCTACACCCCAGCACCACTCAGTAGACCTACAGCCCAGCACCATTCAGTAGACCTACAGCACCATTCAGTAGACCTACAGCCCAGCGCCATTCAGTAGACCTACAGCCCAGCGCCATTCAGGAGACCTACAGCCCAGCACCGTTCAGTAGATCTACAGCACCATTCAGTAGACCTACAGCCCAGCACCGTTCAGTAGACCTACAGAACCATTCAGTAGACCTACAGCCCAGCACCATTCGGGAGACCAACAGCCCAGCACCATTCAGTAGACCTACAGCCCAGCACCATTCAGTAGACCTACAGCCCAGCGCCATTCAGGAGACCTACAGCCCAGCACCATTCAGTAGACCTACAGCCCAGCACCATTCAGTAGACCTACAGCCCAGCACCATTCAGGAGACCTACAGCCCAGCACCATTCAGTAGACCTACAGCCCAGTGCCATTCAGTAGACCTACACCCCAGCACCGTTCAGTAGACCTACAGCCCAGCACCATTCAGTAGACCTACAGCACCATTCAGTAGACCTACACCCCAGCACCACTCAGTAGACCTACAGCCCAGCACCGTTCAGTAGATCTACAGCGCCAGTCAGTAGACCTACAGAACCATTCAGTAGACCTACAGAACCATTCAGTAGACCTACAGCCCAGAACCATTCAGTAGACCTACAGAACCATTCAGTAGACCTACAGCCCAGCACCATTCGGGAGACCAACAGCCCAGCACCATTCAGTAGACCTACAGCCCAGCGCCATTCAGGAGACCTACAGCCCAGCACCGTTCAGTAGACCTACAGCCCAGCACCATTCAGTAGACCTACAGCACCATTCAGTAGACCTACACCCCAGCACCACTCAGTAGACCTACAGCCCAGCACCATTCAGTAGACCTACAGCACCATTCAGTAGACCTACAGCCCAGCGCCATTCAGTAGACCTACAGCCCAGCGCCATTCAGGAGACCTACAGCCCAGCACCGTTCAGTAGATCTACAGCACCATTCAGTAGACCTACAGCCCAGCACCGTTCAGTAGACCTACAGAACCATTCAGTAGACCTACAGCCCAGCACCATTCGGGAGACCAACAGCCCAGCACCATTCAGTAGACCTACAGCCCAGCACCATTCAGTAGACCTACAGCCCAGCGATATTCAGTAGACCTACAGCCCAGCGCCATTCAGGAGACCTACAGCCCAGCACCATTCAGTAGACCTACAGCCCAGCACCATTCAGGAGACCTACAGCCCATCACCATTCAGTAGACCAACAGCCCAGCACCGTTCAGTAGACCTACAGACCAGCACCATTCAGTAGACCTACAACCCAGCGCCATTCAGGAGACATACAGCCCAGCACCGTTCAGTAGACCTACAGCCCAGCACCATTCAGTAGACCTACAGCACCATTCAGTAGACCTACAGCCCAGCACCATTCAGTAGACCTACAGCACCATTTAGTAGACCTACAGCCCAGCACCATTCAGTAGACCTACAGCGCCATTCAGTAGACCTACAGCCCAGCGCCATTTAGGAGACCTACAGCCCATCACCATTCAGTAGACCTACAGCCCAGCACCATTCAGTAGACCTACAGCCCAGCACCGTTCTGTAGATCTACAGCGCCATTCAGTAGACCTACAGAACCATTCAGTAGACCTACAGCCCAGCACCGTTCTGTAGATCTACAGCACCATTCAGTAGACCTACAGCCCAGCTTCATTCAGTAGACCTACAGCCCAGCACCATTCAGTAGACCTACAGAACCATTCAGTAGACCTACAGCGCAGCACCATTTGGGAGACCAACAGCCCAGCACCATTCAGTAGACCTACAGCCCAGCACCATTCAGTAGACCTACAGCCCAGCGCCATTCAGGAGACCTACAGCCCAGAACCATTCAGTATACCTACAGCGCAGCACCATTCAGTAGACCTACAGCCCAGCACTATTCAGGAGACCTACAGCCCATCACCATTCAGTAGACCCTCAGCCCAGCACCATTCAGTAGACCTACAGCCCAGCACCGTTCAGTAGACCTACAGCACCAGTCAGTAGACCTACAGGACCATTCAGTAGACCTACAGAACCATTCAGTAGACCTACAGCCCAGCACCATTCAGTAGACCTACAGCGCAGCACCATTAAGGAGACCTACAGCCCAGCACCATTCAGGAGACCTACAGCCCAGCACCATTCAGGAGACCTACAGCCCAGCACCATTCAGTAGACCTACAGCCCAGCACCATTCAGTAGACCTACAGCCCAGCACCATTCAGGAGACCTACAGCCCAGCACCATTCAGTAGACCTACAGCCCAGCGCCATTCAGTAGACCTACAGCCCAGCGCCATTCAGGAGACCTACAGCCCAGCACCGTTCAGTAGACCTACAGCCCAGCACCATTCAGTAGACCTACAGCACCATTCAGTAGAACTACATCCCAGCACCACTCAGTAGACCTACAGCCCAGCACCATTCAGTAGACCTACAGCACCATTCAGTAGACCTACAGCCCAGCGCCATTCAGTAGACCTACAGCCCAGCGCCATTCAGGAGAACTACAGCCCAGCACCATTCAGTAGATCTACAGCACCATTCAGTAGACCTACAGCCCAGCTTCATACAGTAGGCCTACAGCCCAGAAACATTCAGTAGACCTACATAACCATTCAGTAGACCTACAGCGCAGCACCATTCGGGAGACCAACAGCCCAGCACCATTCAGTAGACCTACAGCCCAGCACCATTCAGTAGACCTACAGCCCAGCGATATTCAGTAGACCTACAGCCCAGCGCCATTCAGGAGACCTACAGCCCAGCACCATTCAGTAGACCTACAGCCCAGCACCATTCAGGAGACCTACAGCCCATCACCATTCTGTAGACCTACAGCGCAGCACCATTCAGTAGACCTACAGCCCAGCGCCATTCAGGAGACCTACAGCCCAGCGCCATTCAGGAGACCTACAGCCCAGCACCGTTAAGTAGACCTACACCCCAGCACCACTCAGTAGACCTACAGCCCAGCACCGTTCAGTAGATCTACAGCACCAGTCAGTAGACCTACAGAACCATTCAGTAGACCTACAGAACCATTCAGTAGACCTACAGCCCAGAACCATTCAGTAGACCTACAGCACCATTCAGTAGACCTACAGCACCAGTCAGTAGACCTACAGAACCATTCAGTAGACCTACAGAACCATTCAGTAGACCTACAGCCCAGAACCATTCAGTAGACCTACAGAACCATTCAGTAGACCTACAGCCCAGCACCATTCGGGAGACCAACAGCCCAGCACCATTCAGTAGACCTACAGCCCAGCGCCATTCAGGAGACCTACAGCCCAGCACCGTTCAGTAGACCTACAGCCCAGCACCATTCAGTAGACCTACAGCACCATTCAGTAGACCTACACCCCAGCACCACTCAGTAGACCTACAGCCCAGCACCATTCAGTAGACCTACAGCACCATTCAGTAGACCTACAGCCCAGCGCCATTCAGTAGACCTACAGCCCAGCGCCATTCAGGAGACCTACAGCCCAGCACCGTTCAGTAGATCTACAGCACCATTCAGTAGACCTACAGCCCAGCACCGTTCAGTAGACCTACAGAACCATTCAGTAGACCTACAGCCCAGCACCATTCGGGAGACCAACAGCCCAGCACCATTCAGTAGACCTACAGCCCAGCACCATTCAGTAGACCTACAGCCCAGCGCCATTCAGGAGACCTACAGCCCAGCACCATTCAGTAGACCTACAGCCCAGCACCATTCAGTAGACCTACAGCCCAGCACCATTCAGGAGACCTACAGCCCAGCACCATTCAGTAGACCTACAGCCCAGTGCCATTCAGTAGACCTACAGCCCAGCACCGTTCAGTAGACCTACAGCCCAGCACCATTCAGTAGACCTACAGCACCATTCAGTAGACCTACACCCCAGCACCACTCAGTAGACCTACAGCCCAGCACCGTTCAGTAGATCTACAGCGCCAGTCAGTAGACCTACAGAACCATTCAGTAGACCTACAGCCCAGCACCATTCGGGAGACCAACAGCCCAGCACCATTCAGTAGACCTACAGCCCAGCACCATTCAGTAGACCTACAGCCCAGCGATATTCAGTAGACCTACAGCCCAGCGCCATTCAGGAGACCTACAGCCCAGCACCATTCAGTAGACCTACAGCCCAGAACCATTCAGGAGACCTACAGCCCATCACCATTCAGTAGACCAACAGCCCAGCACCATTCAGTAGACCTACAGAACCATTCAGTAGACCTACAGCGCAGCACCATTCAGGAGACCTACAGCCCAGCACCATTCAGGAGACCTACAGCCCAGCACCATTCAGTAGACCAACAGCCCAGCACCATTCAGTAGACCTCCAGCACCATTTAGTAGACCTACAGCCCAGCACCATTCAGTAGACCTACAGCGCCAGTCAGTAGACCTACAGAACCATTCAGTAGACCTACAGAACCATTCAGTAGACCTACAGCCCAGAACCATTCAGTAGACCTACAGAACCATTCAGTAGACCTACAGCCCAGCACCATTCGGGAGACCAACAGCCCAGCACCATTCAGTAGACCTACAGCCCAGCGCCATTCAGGAGACCTACAGCCCAGCACCGTTCAGTAGACCTACAGCCCAGCACCATTCAGTAGACCTACAGCACCATTCAGTAGACCTACAGCCCAGCACCATTCAGTAGACCTACAGCCCAGCACCGTTCAGTAGATCTACAGCGCCAGTCAGTAGACCTACAGAACCATTCAGTAGACCTACAGAACCATTCAGTAGACCTACAACGCAGCACCATTCAGGAGACCTACAGCCCAGCACCATTCAGGAGACCTACAGCCCAGCACCATTCAGGAGACCTACAGCCCAGCACCATTCAGTAGACCTACAGCCCAGCGCCATTCAGTAGACCTACAGCCCAGCGCCATTCAGGAGACCTACAGCCCAGCACCGTTCAGTAGACCTACAGCCCAGCACCATTCAGTAGACCTACAGCACCACTCAGTAGACCTACAGCCCAGCACCGTTCAGTAGATCTACAGCGCCAGTCAGTAGACCTACAGAACCATTCAGTAGACCTACAGAACCATTCAGTAGACCTACAGCCCAGAACCATTCAGTAGACCTACAGAACCATTCAGTAGACCTACAGCCCAGCACCATTCGGGAGACCAACAGCCCAGCACCATTCAGTAGACCTACAGCCCAGCGCCATTCAGTAGACCTACAGCCCAGCGCCATTCAGTAGACCTACAGCCCAGCGCCATTCAGGAGACCTACAGCCCAGCACCGTTCAGTAGACCTACAGCCCAGCACCATTCAGTAGACCTACAGCACCATTCAGTAGACCTACACCCCAGCACCACTCAATAGACCTACAGCCCAGCACCGTTCAGTAGATCTACAGCGCCAGTCAGTAGACCTACAGAACCATTCAGTAGACCTACAGAGCCATTCAGTAGACCTACAGCCCAGAACCATTCAGTAGACCTACAGAACCATTCAGTAGACCTACAGCCCAGCACCATTCGGGAGACCAACAGCCCAGCACCATTCAGTAGACCTACAGCCCAGCGCCATTCAGGAGACCTACAGCCCAGCACCGTTCAGTAGACCTACAGCCCAGCACCATTCAGTAGACCTACAGCACCATTCAGTAGACCTACACCCCAGCACCACTCAGTAGACCTACAAACCAGCACCATTCAGTAGACCTACAGCACCTTTCAGTAGACCTACAGCCCAGCGCCATTCAGTAGACCTACAGCCCAGCACCATTCAGTAGACCTACAGCACCTTTCAGTAGACCTACAGCCCAGCGCCATTCAGGAGACCTACAGCCCAGCACCGTTCAGTAGATCTACAGCACCATTCAGTAGACCTACAGCCCAGCACCGTTCAGTAGACCTACAGAACCATTCAGTAGACCTACAGCCCAGCACCATTCGGGAGACCAACAGCCCAGCACCATTCAGTAGACCTACAGCCCAGCACCATTCAGTAGACCTACAGCCCAGCGCCATTCAGGAGACCTACAGCCCAGCACCGTTAAGTAGACCTACACCCCAGCACCACTCAGTAGACCTACAGCCCAGCACCGTTCAGTAGATCTACAGCACCAGTCAGTAGACCTACAGAACCATTCAGTAGACCTACAGAACCGTTCAGTAGACCTACAGCCCAGAACCATTCAGTAGACCTACAGCACCATTCAGTAGACCTACAGCACCAGTCAGTAGACCTACAGAACCATTCAGTAGACCTACAGAACCATTCAGTAGACCTACAGCCCAGAACCATTCAGTAGACCTACAGAACCATTCAGTAGACCTACAGCCCAGCACCATTCGGGAGACCAACAGCCCAGCACCATTCAGTAGACCTACAGCCCAGCGCCATTCAGGAGACCTACAGCCCAGCACCGTTCAGTAGACCTACAGCCCAGCACCATTCAGTAGACCTACAGCACCATTCAGTAGACCTACACCCCAGCACCACTCAGTAGACCTACAGCCCAGCACCATTCAGTAGACCTACAGCACCATTCAGTAGACCTACAGCCCAGCGCCATTCAGTAGACCTACAGCCCAGCGCCATTCAGGAGACCTACAGCCCAGCACCGTTCAGTAGACCTACAGAACCATTCAGTAGACCTACAGCCCAGCACCATTCGGGAGACCAACAGCCCAGCACCATTCAGTAGACCTACAGCCCAGCACCATTCAGTAGACCTACAGCCCAGCGCCATTCAGGAGACCTACAGCCCAGCACCATTCAGTAGACCTACAGCCCAGCACCATTCAGTAGACCTACAGCCCAGCACCATTCAGGAGACCTACAGCCCAGCACCATTCAGTAGACCTACAGCCCAGTGCCATTCAGTAGACCTACAGCCCAGCGCCGTTCAGTAGACCTACAGCCCAGCACCATTCAGTAGACCTACAGCACCATTCAGTAGACCTACACCCCAGCACCACTCAGTAGACCTACAGCCCAGCACCGTTCAGTAGATCTACAGCGCCAGTCAGTAGACCTACAGAACCATTCAGTAGACCTACAGAACCATTCAGTAGACCTACAGCCCAGAACCATTCAGTAGACCTACAGAACCATTCAGTAGACCTACAGCCCAGCACCATTCGGGAGACCAACAGCCCAGCACCATTCAGTAGACCTACAGCCCAGCGCCATTCAGGAGACCTACAGCCCAGCACCGTTCAGTAGACCTACAGCCCAGCACCATTCAGTAGACCTACAGCACCATTCAGTAGACCTACACCCCAGCACCACTCAGTAGACCTACAGCCCAGCACCATTCAGTAGACCTACAGCACCATTCAGTAGACCTACAGCCCAGCGCCATTCAGTAGACCTACAGCCCAGCGCCATTCAGGAGACCTACAGCCCAGCACCGTTCAGTAGATCTACAGCACCATTCAGTAGACCTACAGCCCAGCACCGTTCAGTAGACCTACAGAACCATTCAGTAGACCTACAGCCCAGCACCATTCGGGAGACCAACAGCCCAGCACCATTCAGTAGACCTACAGCCCAGCACCATTCAGTAGACCTACAGCCCAGCGATATTCAGTAGACCTACAGCCCAGCGCCATTCAGGAGACCTACAGCCCAGCACCATTCAGTAGACCTACAGCCCAGCACCATTCAGGAGACCTACAGCCCATCACCATTCAGTAGACCAACAGCCCAGCACCATTCAGTAGACCTACAGAACCATTCAGTAGACCTACAGCGCAGCACCATTCAGGAGACCTACAGCCCAGCACCATTCAGGAGACCTACAGCCCAGCACCATTCAGTAGACCAACAGCCCAGCACCATTCAGTAGACCTCCAGCACCATTTAGTAGACCTACAGCCCAGCACCATTCAGTAGACCTACAGCGCCAGTCAGTAGACCTACAGAACCATTCAGTAGACCTACAGAACCATTCAGTAGACCTACAGCCCAGAACCATTCAGTAGACCTACAGAACCATTCAGTAGACCTACAGCCCAGCACCATTCGGGAGACCAACAGCCCAGCACCATTCAGTAGACCTACAGCCCAGCGCCATTCAGGAGACCTACAGCCCAGCACCGTTCAGTAGACCTACAGCCCAGCACCATTCAGTAGACCTACAGCACCATTCAGTAGACCTACAGCCCAGCACCATTCAGTAGACCTACAGCCCAGCACCGTTCAGTAGATCTACAGCGCCAGTCAGTAGACCTACAGAACCATTCAGTAGACCTACAGAACCATTCAGTAGACCTACAACGCAGCACCATTCAGGAGACCTACAGCCCAGCACCATTCAGGAGACCTACAGCCCAGCACCATTCAGGAGACCTACAGCCCAGCACCATTCAGTAGACCTACAGCCCAGCGCCATTCAGTAGACCTACAGCCCAGCGCCATTCAGGAGACCTACAGCCCAGCACCGTTCAGTAGACCTACAGCCCAGCACCATTCAGTAGACCTACAGCACCACTCAGTAGACCTACAGCCCAGCACCGTTCAGTAGATCTACAGCGCCAGTCAGTAGACCTACAGAACCATTCAGTAGACCTACAGAACCATTCAGTAGACCTACAGCCCAGAACCATTCAGTAGACCTACAGAACCATTCAGTAGACCTACAGCCCAGCACCATTTGGGAGACCAACAGCCCAGCACCATTCAGTAGACCTACAGCCCAGCGCCATTCAGGAGACCTACAGCCCAGCACCGTTCAGTAGACCTACAGCCCAGCACCATTCAGTAGACCTACAGCACCATTCAGTAGACCTACAGCCCAGCACCATTCAGTAGACCTACAGCCCAGCACCGTTCAGTAGATCTACAGCGCCAGTCAGTAGACCTACAGAACCATTCAGTAGACCTACAGAACCATTCAGTAGACCTACAGCGCAGCACCATTCAGGAGACCTACAGCCCAGCACCATTCAGGAGACCTACAGCCCAGCACCATTCAGGAGACCTACAGCCCAGCACCATTCAGTAGACCTACAGCCCAGCGCCATTCAGTAGACCTACAGCCCAGCGCCATTCAGGAGACCTACAGCCCAGCACCGTTCAGTAGACCTACAGCCCAGCACCATTCAGTAGACCTACAGCACCATTCAGTAGACCTACACCCCAGCACCACTCAATAGACCTACAGCCCAGCACCGTTCAGTAGATCTACAGCGCCAGTCAGTAGACCTACAGAACCATTCAGTAGACCTACAGAGCCATTCAGTAGACCTACAGCCCAGAACCATTCAGTAGACCTACAGAACCATTCAGTAGACCTACAGCCCAGCACCATTCGGGAGACCAACAGCCCAGCACCATTCAGTAGACCTACAGCCCAGCGCCATTCAGGAGACCTACAGCCCAGCACCGTTCAGTAGACCTACAGCCCAGCACCATTCAGTAGACCTACAGCACCATTCAGTAGACCTACACCCCAGCACCACTCAGTAGACCTACAAACCAGCACCATTCAGTAGACCTACAGCACCTTTCAGTAGACCTACAGCCCAGCGCCATTCAGTAGACCTACAGCCCAGCACCATTCAGTAGACCTACAGCACCTTTCAGTAGACCTACAGCCCAGCGCCATTCAGGAGACCTACAGCCCAGCACCGTTCAGTAGATCTACAGCACCATTCAGTAGACCTACAGCCCAGCACCGTTCAGTAGACCTACAGAACCATTCAGTAGACCTACAGCCCAGCACCATTCGGGAGACCAACAGCCCAGCACCATTCAGTAGACCTACAGCCCAGCACCATTCAGTAGACCTACAGCCCAGCGCCATTCAGGAGACCTACAGCCCAGCACCATTCAGTAGACCTACAGCCCAGCACCATTCAGTAGACCTACAGCTCAGCACCATTCAGTAGACCTACAGCCCAGCACCATTCAGGAGACCTACAGCCCATCACCATTCAGTAGACCTACAGCCCAGCACCATTCAGTAGACCTACAGCCCAGCACCGTTCAGTAGATCTACAGCGCCAGTCAGTAGACCTACAGAACCATTCAGTAGACCTACAGAACCATTCAGTAGACCTACAGCGCAGCACCATTCAGGAGACCTACAGCCCAGCACCATTCAGGAGACCTACAGCCCAGCACCATTCAGGAGACCTACAGCCCAGCACCATTCAGTAGACCTACAGCCCAGCGCCATTCAGTAGACCTACAGCACCATTCAGTAGACCTACAACCCAGCACCACTCAGTAGACCTACAGCCCAGCACCATTCAGTAGACCTACAGCACCATTCAGTAGACCTACAGCCCAGCGCCATTCAGTAGACCTACAGCCCATCGCCATTCAGGAGACCTACAGCCCATCACCATTCAGTAGACCTACAGCCAGCACCATTCAGTAGACCTACAGCCCAGCACCATTCAGTAGACCTACAGCCCAGCACCGTTCAGTGATCCACAGCGCCATTCAGTAGACCTACAGAACCATTCAGTAGACCTACAGCCCAGCACCATTCAGTAGACCTACAGCCCAGCACCGTTCAGTAGATCTACAGCGCCATTCAGTAGACCTACAGAACCATTCAGTAGACCTACAGCCCAGCACCATTCAGTAGACCTACAGCCCAGCACCATTCAGTAGACCTACAGCGCAGCACCATTCAGGAGACCTACAGCCCAGCACCGTTCAGTAGATCTACAGCCCAGCACCATTCAGTAGACCTACAGCCCAGCACCATTCTGGAGACCTACAGCCCAGCGCCATTCAGGAGACCTACAGCCCAGCGCCATTCAGGAGACCTACAGCCCAGCGCCATTCAGTAGACCTACAGCCCATCGCCATTCAGGACACCTACAGCCCAGCACCGTTCAGTAGACCTACAGACCAGCACCATTCAGTAGACCTACAGCACCATTCAGTAGACCTACAGCACTATTCAGTAGACCTACAGCCCAGCACCATTCAGTAGACCTACAGCCCAGCGCCATTCGGTAGACCTACAGCCCAGCGCCATTCGGTAGACCTACAGCCCATCACCATTCAGTAGACCTACAGCCAGCACCATTCAGTAGACCTACAGCCCAGCACCATTCAGTAGACCTACAGCACCATTCAGTAGACCTACAGCCCAGCACCATTCAGTAGACCTACAGCCCAGAGCCTTTCAGTAGACCTACAGCCCAGCACCGTTCAGTAGACCTACAGCCCAGCACCATTCAGTAGACCTACAGCCCAGCACCATTCTGGAGACCTACAGCCCAGCGCCATTCAGGAGACCTACAGCCCAGCGCCATTCAGTAGAGACCTACAGCCCCATTCAGGACACCTACAGCCCAGCACAGTTCAGTAGACCTACAGACCAGCACACAGCACCATTCAGTAGACCTACAGCCCAGCACCATTCAGTAGACCTACAGCACTATTCAGTAGACCTACAGCCCAGCACCATTCAGTAGACCTACAGCCCAGCGCCATTCGGTAGACCTACAGCCCAGCGCCATTCGGTAGACCTACAGCCCATCACCATTCAGTAGACCTACAGCCAGCACCATTCAGTAGACCTACAGCCCAGCACCATTCAGTAGACCTACAGCACCATTCAGTAGACCTACAGCCCAGCACCATTCAGTAGACCTACAGCCCAGAGCCATTCAGTAGACCTACAGCCCAGCACCGTTCAGTAGACCTACAGCCCAGCACCATTCAGTAGACCTACAGCACCATTCAGTATACCTACAGCCCAGCACCATTCAGTAGACCTACAGCACCATTCAGTAGACCTACAGCCCAGCACCATTTAGTAGACCTACAGCCCAGCATGGGGTAGGAAGGATCAAGGAAGGAGGGGAGGAGGGGGAGGAAGGAACGGAGGAGGAAGGGGGAGGAAGAAACAGGGGGAGAGGGGAGAGGAAGGAGCAGGGGAGGAGAGGGGAGGAAGGAGCAGGGGAGGAGAGGGGAGGAAGGGACTGGCAGAGACATCTATCTCCTCAGAAACATGTGTCTGTTCTTGGAACAGCTTGACTCTCAGTCATGTCGTGATTCATACTACACTGTAATTTGTGGTTTGGCCTCGTTCAGCAGCAAGGGGGTTTGAAAACCATTTCCCAATACAGGATTACATTTGAGAGAAATGTTACGAAACCATTAGGACTTTCTGAAACTCCATCATATCGACCGTGGACTTAACTCACCCTGTCTGACTTAAATGGTATCCATTCTAGACACAAGGCCAACAGACACCAGGGTGTCAGCTGTTCTGAAGAGTGAACTTATTGAACGGAACCTTACTGAATGTAAAGAGGTTCTGTTATGGAGTTCTAAATTCCAAGGCAGATAATATTGAGTTTTACAGTCAAGTCCTGACAGTTGAAATATTTGTCCAGAATGGGCCTGATCAACAAAAACAGCTTCTCTTTAAAAACAAAACATAGCTAGTACTTACAAACAGACAGTTTGTCAACAAAGAGAACATTTTAAAAGTTATAATAACTCTGATGAATTGATCAACTTGCATCGTCAGGATAGCAGCAGTCTATATGATAAATAATATGAAACACTAATTAAACATTAACAGGTCGAAAACAGAGCCCTGTGGAACACCTGAGCTGTGTTTCAACACTCGGGTCGGAAACAGAGCCCTGTGGAACACCTGAGCTGTGTTTCAACACTCATACTAACCACACTAACCGTACTATTAGTGATGTGCATTGAGTATATAGTAGCTCATTGGTCATAGTCTGGACAGAAATCAGATCCAGAATCAAATCAAAATGTATTAGTCACATGCGCCAATTACAACAGGTGTAGTAGACCTCACAGTGAAATGCTGAATACAACAGGTGTAGTAGACCTCACAGTGAAATGCTGAATACAACAGGTGTAGTAGACCTCGCAGTGAAATGCTGAATACAACAAGTGTAGTAGACCTTACAGTGAAATGCTGAATACAACAGGTGTAGGTAGACCTTACTGTGAAATGCTGAATACAACAGGTGTAGTAGACCTTACAGTGAAATGCTGAATACAACAGGTGTAGTAGACCTTACAGTGAAATGCTGAATACAACAGGTGTAGGTAGACCTCACAGTGAAATGCTGAATACAACAGGTGTAGTAGACCTCACAGTGAAATGCTGAATACAACAGGTGTAGTAGACCTTACAGTGAAATGCTGAATACAACAGGTGTAGTAGACCTCACAGTGAAATGCTGAATACAACAGGTGTAGTAGACCTTACAGTGAAATGCTGAATACAACAGGTGTAGTAGACCTCACAGTGAAATGCTGAATACAACAGGTGTAGTAGACCTTACAGTGAAATGCTGAGTACAACAGGTGTAGTAGACCTCACAGTGAAATGCTGAATACAACAGGTGTAGTAGACCTCACAGTGAAATGCTGAATACAACAGGTGTAGTAGACCTCACAGTGAAATGCTGAATACAACAGGTGTAGTAGACCTCACAGTGAAATGCTGAATACAACAGGTGTAGTAGACCTTACAGTGAAATGCTGAATACAACAGGTGTAGTAGACCTCACAGTGAAATGCTGAATACAACAGGTGTAGTAGACCTCACAGTGAAATGCTGAATACAACAGGTGTAGTAGACCTCACAGTGAAATGCTGAATACAACAGGTGTAGTAGACCTCACAGTGAAATGCTGAATACAACAGGTGTAGTAGACCTCACAGTGAAATGCTGAATACAACAGGTGTAGTAGACCTCACAGTGAAATGCTTACTTACGAGCCCTGAACCAACAATGCAGTTTAAATAAATATGGATAAGAATAAGAGATAATAGTAACAAGTAATTAAATAGCAGCAGTAAAATCACAATATATACAGGTGGTACTGATACCGAGTCAATGTGCGGGGGCACCGGTTAGTTAAGGTAGTATGTACATGTAGTTATTCAAGTGACTATGCATTGACAATAACAGAGAGTAGCAGCAGGAGCATAGAAGGGGGGGGGCAAATAGTCTGGCTAGCCATTTGATTGTTCAGGAGTCTTGTAGCTTGGGGATAGAAGCTGGTTAGAAGCCTCTTGGACCTGGACTTGGTGCTCCGGTACCGCTTTCCGTGCGATAGCAGAGAGAACAGTCTATGACTAGAGTGGCTGGAGTCTTTGACCATTTGTAGGGCCTTCCTCTGACACTGCCTGGTATAGAGGTCCTGGGTGGCAGGAAGCTTGACCCCAGTGATGTACTGGGCCGTACGTACCACCCTCTATAGGGCCTTCCTCTGACACCGCCTGGTTTAGAGGTCCTGGATGGCAGGAAGCTTGCCCCCAGTGATGTACTGGGCCGTACGTACTACCCTCTGTTGGAGACCGAGCAGTTGCCGTACCAGGCAGTGATGTACTGGGCCGTACGTACCACCCTCTGTCGGGCCTTCCTCTGACACCGCCTGGTTTAGAGGTCCTGGGTGGCAGGAAGCTAGGCCCCGGTGATGTACTGGGCCGTACGTACTACTCTCTGTAGGGCCTTCCTCTGACACCGCCTGGTTTAGAGGTCCTGGATGGCAGGAAGCTTGCCCCCAGTGATGTACTGGGCCGTACGTACTACCCTCTGTCGGAGACCGAGCAGTTGCCATACCAGGCAGTGATGTACTGGGCCGTACGTACTACCCTCTGTCGGAGACCGAGCAGTGATGTACTGGGCCCTCTACCCTCTGTCGGAGACCGAGCAGTTGCCGTACCAGGCAGTGATGTACTGGGCCCTCTACCCTCTGTCGGAGTCCGAGTAGTTGCCGTACCAGGCAGTGATGTACTGGGCCCTCTACCCTCTGTCGGAGACCGAGCAGTTGCCGTACCAGGCAGTGATGTACTGGGCCCTCTACCCTCTGTCGGAGACCGAGCAGTTGCAGTACCAGGCAGTGATGTACTGGGCCCTCTACCCTCTGTCGGAGACCGAGCAGTTGCCGTACCAGGCAGTGATGTACTGGGCCCTCTACCCTCTGTCGGAGACCGAGCAGTTGCAGTACCAGGCAGTGATCGAACCAGTCAGGTTGCATGGTGCAGCTGATAAAGTTCTATAGGATATCTAGATATACAGGATACAGTTAGTATGCCAAAAGATCCCGGCTGTCGTACAACATTCACCAAAATACAAAGCAGTGGACACTATTTCTCTGCTTTTAGGGCCCATAATGCAATTTTTCAGAAAATTATTACACTTAATTATTCACATCATTCTTAGCTAAGTGATGTAGTCATTGTGTGCTTCAATGGACGTTGTTAATTCTGGCTATCTATTCCGATATCAGAGCACTCTCACATAGAATACCTGATGATAAACAAACGCTCAACACCCGTTGAACGCGGCCGGTGTCAGCAAACGTCGGCAACAAAAAAAACGTAATTAAATTGTTTTCCAGCAGCATAGTTACAGTCAGCAACGCTCTGGATAACATGAAAACAGCCTAACCAGCTCTGCCAGGGCGAGTAGAATGGGCAGAGTGAGGTGTTCTCCCATTTGTGTCTGGAAGTAGCTAGCCAACGTTAGCCAGTTAGCTTCGGTGCTTGATTGTCGTTGAGCGCTCGGATCAACTCTACTCCTCGGCCATAGCGTCCAGAATGGCTCTGAGAGCGAAACGCTCTGAATTTACAGAAAGACAATCTGACAATGCTGTTGTCTTTACCTGAGCTGAAACTGTCATGTTGTTGTCTTTACCTTAGCTGAACCTGTCATGCTGTTGTCTTTACCTGAGCTGAAACTGTCATGTTGTTGTCTTTACCTGAGCTGAAACTGTCATGTTGTTGTCTTTACCTTAGCTGAACCTGTCATGCTGTTGTCTTTACCTGAGCTGAAACTGTCATGTTGTTGTCTTTACCTGAGCTGAAACTGTCATGTTGTTGTCTTTACCTTAGCTGAACCTGTCATGCTGTTGTCTTTACCTGAGCTGAAACTGTCATGTTGTTGTCTTTACCTGAGCTGAAACTGTCATGTTGTTGTCTTTACCTTAGCTGAACCTGTCATGCTGTTGTCTTTACCTGAGCTGAAACTGTCATGCTGTTGTCTTTACCTTAGCTGAAACTGTCATGTTGTTGTCTTTACCTGAGCTGAAACTGTCATGTTGTTGTCTTTACCTTAGCTGAACCTGTCATGCTGTTGTCTTTACCTGAGCTGAAACTGTCATGTTGTTGTCTTTACCTTAGCTGAAACTGTCATGCTGTTGTCTTTACCTTAGCTGAAACTGTCATGCTGTTGTCTTTACCTTAGCTGAAACTGTCATGCTGTTGTCTTTACCTTAGCTGAAACTGTCATGTTGTTGTCTTTACCTTAGCTGAAACTGTCATGTTGTTGTCTTTACCTTAGCTGAAACTGTCATGCTGTTGTCTTTACCTTAGCTGAAACTGTCATGCTGTTGTCTTTACCTTAGCTGAAACTGTCATGTTGTTGTCTTTACCTTAGCTGAAACTGTCATGTTGTTGTCTTTACCTTAGCTGAAACTGTCATGCTGTTGTCTTTACCTTAGCTGAAACTGTCATGCTGTTGTCTTTACCTTAGCTGAAACTGTCATGCTGAAACTGTCATGTCGTTGTCTTTACCTTAGCTGAAACTGTCATGTCGTTGTCTTTACCTTAGCTGAAACTGTCATGTCGTTGTCTTTACCTTAGCTGAAACTGTCATGCTGTTGTCTTTACCTGAGCTGAAACTGTCATGCTGTTGTCTTTACCTTAGCTGAAACTGTCATGTTGTTGTCTTTACCTTAGCTGAAACTGTCATGTTGTTGTCTTTACCTTAGCTGAAACTGTCATGCTGTTGTCTTTACCTTAGCTGAAACTGTCATGCTGTTGTCTTTACCTTAGCTGAAACTGTCATGCTGTTGTCTTTACCTTAGCTGAAACTGTCATGCTGTTGTCTTTACCTTAGCTGAAACTGTCATGCTGTTGTCTTTACCTTAGCTGAAACTGTCATGCTGTTGTCTTTACCTTAGCTGAAACTGTCATGCTGTTGTCTTTACCTTAGCTGAAACTGTCATGCTGTTGTCTTTACCTGAGCTGAAACTGTCATGTTGTTGTCTTTACCTTAGCTGTAACTGTCATGCTGTTGTCTTTACCTTAGCTGAAACTGTCATGTTGTTGTCTTTACCTTAGCTGAAACTGTCATGCTGTTGTCTTGCATGGTCATGATGGCTTCAGAGATCTTCACATCTATGGGTTCCATAATGGCTTCGATGTTGAAGGGGCCTTCCAGCCGGTCAGCTACCAGCAACATGGCATCTGTAACAACACACACACCCTCCAGCCGGTCAGCTACCAGCAACATGGCATCTGTAACAACACACACACACACACACCCTCCAGCCGGTCAGCTACCAGCAACATGGCATCTGTAACAACACACACACACACACACCCTCCAGCCGGTCAGCTACCAGCAACATGGCATCTGTAACAACACACACACACACACACCCTCCAGCCGGTCAGCTACCAGCAACATGGCATCTGTAACAACACACACACACCCTCCAGCCGGTCAGCTACCATCAACATGGCATCTGTAACAACACACACACACACACACCCTCCAGCCGGTCAGCTACCAGCAACATGGCATCTGTAACAACACACACACACCTCCAGCCAGTCAGCTACCAGCAACATGGCATCTGTAACAACACACACACACCCTCCAGCCGGTCAGCTACCAGCAACATGGCATCTGTAACAACACACACACACACACACCTCCAGCCGGTCAGCTACCAGCAACATGGCATCTGTAACAACACACACACACACACACCCTCCAGCCGGTCAGCTACCAGCAACATGGCATCTGTAACAACACACACACCCTCAAGCCGGTCAGCTACCAGCAACATGGCATCTGTAACAACACACACACACACACACCCCTCCAGCCGGTCAGCTACCAGCAACATGGCATCTGTAACAACACACACACACCCTCCAGCCGGTCAGCTACCAGCAACATGGCATCTGTAACAACACACACACACCACACACTCCAGCCAGTCAGCTACCAGCAACATGGCATCTGTAACAACACACACACCCTCCAGCCGGTCAGCTACCAGCAACATGGCATCTGTAACAACACACACACACACACACCCTCCAGCCGGTCAGCTACCAGCAACATGGCATCTGTAACAACACACACACACACCCTCCAGCCGGTCAGCTACCAGCAACATGGCATCTGTAACAACACACACACACCCTCCAGCCGGTCAGCTACCAGCAACATGGCATCTGTAACAACACACACACACACCCTCCAGCCGGTCAGCTACCAGCAACATGGCATCTGTAACAACACACACACACACACACAAACCTCTAGCCGGTCAGCTACCAGCAACATGGCATCTGTAACAACACACACAGCCGGTCAGCTACCAGCAACATGGCATCTGTAACAACACACACACACACACACCCTCCAGCCGGTCAGCTACCAGCAACATGGCATCTGTAACAACACACACACACCTCCAGCCGGTCAGCTACCAGCAACATGGCATCTGTAACAACACACACACAGAGGAGACATTAGATCTGACAGCACACACACACACACACACACACACACACACACACACACACACACACACACACAAGGTGACATTAGATCTGACAGCATACACACACACACACACACCTTCTCGAGGGACTTTGAACTCAGTAAGGGCATAGAGAACATCAAAGAGTAATTGTTAATTCAACAGCCTCCTAATTAACACGAACAAAAAAAGACGACTTGTGAATTAGTCTTCAGTAAAACAGCTGAGAAAACAGTACTGATATCTGTGGAACAGAAACTCTGTATAATTGTAATGACATGACGATAACAAACAAGCTGTTAATAATTGTGAAGACATGACGATAACAAACAAGCTGTTATTAATTGTGAAGACATGACGATAACAAACAAGCTGTTATTAATTGTGAAGACATGACGATAACAAACAAGATGTTATTAATTGTGAAGACATGACGATAACAAACAAGATGTTATTAATTGTGAAGACATGACGATAACAAACAAGCTGTTATTAATTGTGAAGACATGACGATAACACACAAGCTGTTATTAATTGTGAAGACATGACGATAACAAACAAGCTGTTATTAATTGTGAAGACATGACGATAACAAACAAGCTGTTATTAATTGTGAAGACATGACGATAACAAACAAGCTGTTATTAATTGTGAAGACATGACGATAACAAACAAGCTGTTATTAACTGTGAAGACATGACGATAACAAACAAGCTGTTATTAACTGTGAAGACATGACATAACAAACAAGCTGTTATTAATTGATAACAAAACAAACAAGCTGTTATTAATTGTGAAGACATGACGATAACAAACAAGCTGTTATTAATTGTGAAGACATGACGATAACAAACAAGCTGTTATTAACTGTGAAGACATGACGATAACAAACAAGCTGTTATTAACTGTGAAGACATGACGATAACAAACAAGCTGTTATTAACTGTGAAGACATGACGATAACAAACAAGATGTTATTAATTGTGAAGACATGACGATAACAAACAAGCTGTTATTAACTGTAATTAGTTGAAAGCTGCATTTCATTGTCTATCTGTGTTTGTAAAGAGTTCCTGATTAGAACAATATCCTCCCGTCTGCCGTACGCTCTCTCTCCGGCCTCTAGGTCATCAGGCTGCTGATTATCCCCCA